>NW_026510702.1:0-72500 GCF_027579735.1 Bombina bombina
GGGCATATTTATTAGTTCAGAATGAAAAGATCTTTCCTGGGACATCTCAGTCCCTGGTAGTGCAACTGAAGCAAATATGGGTGGCAAGGCACTGTCAAAAGATCTCCGGATAATGTTGTGGACAGGCACAAGTCAGGAGATGGAAACAAGAAAATATCAAAGGCTTTTTCAATGCCTAGAAGCACAGTAAAGTCTATTATTAAGAAGTGGAAGGTATTTGGTACAGCACAGACCCTCTCTGGATCAGGACTTCACTCCAAACTGGATTAAAGAACCACAAGGAAACTGGTCAGAGAGGCTACCATGAGGCCCACAAAAACTCTGAAGCAGTTGCAGGAATTTATGACAAAGAGTGGTCATTGTGTGCATGTGACAACAATATCACAAATTCTCCACAAAGTTGGCTTGTATGGGAGGATTGCAAGAAAAAAGCCACTCCTCAAGAAAGGCCACATGCAGTCACGACTGAGCTTTGCCATAACACATCTAGAAGATTCTGAGGCCACATGGAAAAAGGTGTTATGGTCAGATGAGACTGAAATTTAATTATTTGGCCTCAACACCAAACAATGGCCTAGATTCCGAGTTTTGCATTAGAGGCTGTGCGTTGCTAACGAGCAGTTTTCCCTCACCGCTCACTTACCTACAGCGCTGGTATTACGAGTTTTCAGAAACCCGTCGTTAAATGACAAGAAGTGAGCGTTGAGCAAAATTTTGCTCATTACCGCACTCCAATACCAGCGCTGCTTAAGTCAACGGTGAGCTGGTCGTACGTGCTTGTGCACGATTTCCCCATAGGAATCAACGGGGAGAGCCGGCTGAAAAAAGTCTAACACCTGCAAAAAAAGCAGCGTAAAACTCACTAACACAGCCCCATTGATTCCTATGGGGACATAAATTTGTTTACACCTAGCACCCTAACATGAACCCCGAGTCTAAACACCCCTAATCTTACACTTAATAACCAATAATCTGCCGCCCCCGACATCGCCGCCACCTACATTATATTATTAAACCCTAATCTGCCACTCCGGACACCGCCGCCACCTACATTATAATTATGAATCCCTAATCTGCTGCCCCCAACATCGCCGACACCTACATTATAGTTATTAACCCCTAATCTGCCACCCCCAATGTCGCCGCAACCTACCTACATTTATTAACCCCTAATCTGCTGCCCCCAACGTCGCCGCCACTATATTAAAGTTATTAACCCCTAAACATAAGTCTAACCCTAACACCCCCTAACTTAAATATAATTACAATAAATCTAATTTTAAGGGCAATGCCCATCCAAATGCCCTTTTCAGGGCAATGGGAGCTTAGATTTTTTAAATAGTATTTAATTTGGGGGGTTGGTTGTGTGGGTGTTGGGTTTTACTGTTGGGGGGGTTGTTTGTATTTTTTTTGTACAGGTAAAAGAGCTGATATCTTTTTGTCAATGCCCTGCCCTTTTAAGGGCTATTGGTAGTTTAGTTTAGGCTAGGGATTTATTTTATTTTGGGGGGGGCTTTTTTTTATTTTAATAGGGCTATTAGATTAGGTGTAATTAGTTTAAATATCTGTAATTTGTTTATTATTTTCTGTAATTTAGTGTTTGTTTTTTTGTACTTTAGCTAATTTAATTTAGGTAATTGTATTTAATTTATTTAATTATAGTGTAGTGTTAGGTGTTATTGTAACTTAGGTTAGGTTTTATTTTACAGGTAATTTTGTCTTTATTTTAGCTAGGTAGTTATTAAATAGTTAATAACTATTTCATAACTATTCTACCTAGTTAAAATAAATACAAACTTGCCTGTAAAATAAAAATAAACCCTGAGATAGCTACAAGGTAACTATTAGTTATATTGTAGCTAGCTTAGGGTTTATTTTATAGGTAAGTATTTAGTTTTAAATAGGAATAATTTAGTTAATGATAGGAATTTTTAGTTAGATTTATTTAAATTATATTTAAGTTAGTGGGTGTTAGGTTTAGGGTTAGACTTAGGTTTAGGGGTTAATAACTATAATATAGTGGCGGCGGCAGATTAGGGGTTAATAAATGTAGATAGGTGGCTGCGATGTTAGGGATGGAAGATTAGGGGTTAATAATATTTAACTAATGTTTGCAAGGCGGGAGTGCGGCGGTTTAGGGGTTAATAGGTTTATTATAGTGGCAGTGACGTTGGGGGCGTCAGATTGGAGGGTAACATTTTTATTATAGTGTTTGCGATGCGGGAGGGCCTCGGTTTAGGGATTAATAGGTAGTTTATGGGTGTTAGTGTACTTTTTAGCACTTTAGCTCACCATCCAAATAACACCATACCTACAGTAAAGCATGGAGGTGGTAATATCCTGTTATGGGGGAGTTTCTCTGCAGCAGGCACTGGAGCACTTGTAAGGGTAGAAGGACTAATGGTTGGGGCAACATACCATCAAATTCTTGAGAAAAATCTGCTGCCCTCTGCCAGCAAGTTGTCAATGGGAAGAAGGTTTACTTTCCAACATGACAATGACCCAAAGCACACAGCACAAATGACCACAGTGATTGAAGGAGAAAAAGGTGAATGTCCTTGCATGGCTTAGTCAGAGCCCAGACTTAATCCCCATTGAATATCTGTGGCATGACTTGAAGACTGCAGTCCACAAACGGTCACCATCAAATGTAACGGAACTGGAGCAGTTCTGCAAAGACGAGTGGGCAAATATTGTACGGTCTAGATGTGAAAAGTTTGTAGAGACAGATCCCAACAGAATAAAGGCTGTAATTAAAGCAAAAGGTGGTTCAACAAAATACTGACACAAGGGGGTGATCCTTTTTGCAACTCAGATTGTCTTTATTTTTGCCTGACATGTTGGTGTTATGTCTTTCACTTGGATGTTATAAGTTGCACTGAGTAATTACAACTGGATAAACTAAAGCTGTGTCTGTCTTTATTTCAGGCTGCAAAGCAACAAAATGTGGGCTCTGATAGTGTATGCTATGGGCACGTACTTTTCTAGGCCGATTCTATGTTACTGCAATAAAAGACACCACCAGTCCTACCTGATTGGTTCTCACCGTATAGGATGTGATTGGTGACTTACATAACCATTAATGGACCAGAGAGCTGGGTATCTGTAGTGTGAGAGCTTTTCCAGGAGATCACAAAGTGACCTGCACACTAATGACGTGTGTGATGGCATTTGAGGACATGTACTTTATATCTAAGATGAGTTAGTTGTGTATTTTAACCATAAATAAACTGTCATAAATCATAGAAGGTTTTTCTATCTTCCCACTCACACTAGTGTTTTCCAGTGGCTGCCCCTATAGCACATGCTGTCTGACTCACGTGATCTGTGCTCACGCCCTCCTGTATAATGGGATAGTACAGTGCTTGGTATAGATGGCGCCCAACCACCTGCCCACCTGGTCTTGGTGTGCTTGTGTAATTGCCTATGACTGTCACATCCTTCCTTGCTCTCGGGAAACCGTTGGGAATTAAACAGTGAGAGGCAGTTAACAGTTGGTTGTGCCAGAGCAAAGCACAGCCCAGCAAAGGCTCCTGTTAGTTCCATAAGAGGGATCAGAATTTGTCATAAAGTTTCTGTAGAATATTCCTCTAAACAAGGAGACACGCTTTTGACTACACTGTCCCGATAAGGAGTTGTTTTTATGGCGCGCGGTCTAGACATCAGAAATAGTGACGGGGCTTAACTTTTTGCGCGTACACTTTTTGCATTAGTGGCGGGGCTTATCTGGAAAAGATCCGAAATATATACACAGCTGACAATACACTCTCTCTCTATAGTTTCACACCTGCCTACCTGGTATGGACATAACCAGGTACACAGGTGTGCCAACTATGCAAAGGCATTGTATAGTTAGCCCAACTGACTACCTTGTATAGGTATTGTATAGTTAGCACACCTGACTACCTGGTATAGGCATTGTATAGTTAGCACACCTGACTACCTAGTATAGGCATTGTATAGTTAGCCCAACTGACTACCTTGTATAGGTATTGTATAGTTAGCCCAACTGACTACCTTGTATAGGTATTGTATAGTTAGCACACCTGACTACCTGGTATAGGCATTGTATAGTTAGCCCAACTGACTACCTTGTATAGGTATTGTATAGTTAGCACACCTGACTACCTGGTATAGGCATTGTATAGTTAGCACACCTGACTACCTAGTATAGGCATTGTATAGTTAGCACACATGACTACCTGGTATAGGCATTGTATAGTTAGCCCAACTGACTACCTTGTATAGGTATTGTATAGTTAGCACACCTGACTACCTGGTATAGGGCATTGTATAGTTAGCCCAACTGACTACCTTGTATAGGTATTGTATAGTTAGCACACCTGACTACCTGGTATAGGCATTGTATAGTTAGCACACCTGACTACCTGGTATAGGCATTGTATAGTTAGCACACATGACTACCTGGTATAGGCATTGTATAGTTAGCACACATGACTACCTGGTATAGGCATTGTATAGTTGTCACACCTGACTACCTAGTATAGGCATTGTATAGTGAGCACACCTGACTACCTAGTATAGGCATTGTATAGTGAGCACACCTGACTACCTGGTATAGGCATTGTATGGTTGGCACACTGACTACCTGGTATAGGCATTGTATAATTGGCACACTTGACTACTTAGTATAGGCATTGTATAGTGAACACACCTGACTACCTGGTATAGGCATTGTATAGTTGGCACACTTGACTACCTAGTATAGGCATTGTATAGTTAGCACACATGACTACCTGGTATAGGTATTGTATGGTTGGCACACTGACTACCTGGTTTAGGCATTGTATAGTTGGCACACTGACTACCTGGTATAGGCATTGTATAGTTAGCACACCTGACTACCTGGTATAGGTATTGTATGGTTGGCACACTGACTACCTGGTTTAGGCATTGTATAGTTGGCACACTTGACTACCTAGTATAGGCATTGTATAGTGAGCACACCTGACTACCTGGTATAGGCATTGTATAGTTGGCACACTTGACTACCTAGTATAGGCATTGTATAGTTAGCACACATGACTACCTGGTTTAGGCATTGTATAGTTGTCACACCTGACTACCTAGTATAGGCATTGTATGGTTGGCACACCTGACTACCTAGTATAGGCATTGTATATTTAGCACACCTGACTACCTGGTATAGGTATTGTATGGTTGGCACACTGACTACCTGGTTTAGGCATTGTATAGTTGGCACACTTGACTACCTAGTATAGGCATTGTATAGTGAGCACACCTGACTACCTGGTATAGGCATTGTATAGTTGGCACACTTGACTACCTAGTATAGGCATTGTATAGTTAGCACACATGACTACCTGGTATAGGTATTGTATGGTTGGCACACTGACTTCCTGGTATAGGCATTGTATAGTTAGCACACCTGACTACCTGGTATAGGTATTGTATGGTTGGCACACTGACTACCTGGTTTAGGCATTGTATAGTTGTCACACCTGACTACCTAGTATAGGCATAGTATGGTTGGCACACCTGACTACCTGGTATAGGTATTGTATGGTTGGCACACTGACTACCTGGTATAGGCATTGTATAGTTAGCACACCTGACTACCTGGTATAGGTATTGTATGGTTGGCACACCTGACTACCTGGTATAGGCATTGTATAGTTAGCACACCTGACTACCTGGTATAGGTATTGTATGGTTGGCACACCTGACTACCTGGTTTAGGCATTGTATAGTTAGCACACATGACTACCTGGTATAGGTATTGTATGGTTGGCACACCTGACTACCTGGTTTAGGCATTGGATAGTTGGCACACTTGACTACCTAGTATAGGCATTGTATAGTGAGCACACCTGACTACCTAGTATAGGCATTGTATAGTTAGCACACCTGACTACCTGGTATAGGTATTGTATGGTTGGCACACCTGACTACCTAGTATAGGCATTGTATAGTTAGCATACCTGACTACCTGGTATAGGCATTGTATAGTTAGCACACCTGACTACCTGGTATGGGCATTTTATTGTTATCACACCTGACTACCTTTTATAGGCATTGTATAGTTAGCACACCTGACTACCTGGCATGGGTATTTTATTGTTATCACACCTGACTACCTTTTATAGGCATTGTATAGTTAGCACACCTGACTACCTGGTATAAGCATTGTATAGTTGGCATACCTACCTACCTGGTATAGGCATTGTATAGTTAGCACACCTGACTACCTGGTATAAGCATTGTATAGTTGGCTCACCTGATTACCTGTTATAATCATTGTATAGTTAGCACACCTGACTACCTGGTATAGGCATTGTATAGTTAGCACACCTGACTACCTGGTATAAGCATTGTATAGTTGGCATACCTACCTACCTGGTATAGGCATTGTATAGTTGGCACACCTGACTACTTGGTATAAGCATTGTATAGTTGGCTCACCTGACTACCTGTTATAATCATTGTATAGTTGGCATACCTACCTACCTGGTATAGGCATTGTATAGTTAGCACACCTGACTACCTGGTATAAGCATTGTACAGTTGGCACACCTGACTGCCTGTTATAATCATTGTATAGTTAGCACACCTGACTACCTGGTATAGGCATTGTATAGTTAGCACACCTGACTACCTAGTATAGGCATTGTATAGTTAGCACACATGACTACCTGGTATAGGTATTGTATGGTTGGCACACCTGACTACCAACTATAGGCATTGTATAGTTAGCACACCTGACTACCTGGTATAGGCATTGTATAGTTAGCACACCTGACTACCTGGTATGGGCATTTTATTGTTATCACACCCGACTACCTTTTATAGGCATTGTATAGTTAGCACACCTGACTGCCTGGTATGGACATTGTATAGTTAGAACACCTGCCTACATGGTATAGACATTGTATAGTTAGCCCAACTGACTGCCTGGTATGGACATTGTATAAGTAGCACACTTGACTACCTGGTATAGGCATTGCATAGTTAGCACACCTGACTACCTGGTATAGGCATTGTATAGTTGGCACACTTGACTACCTAGTATAGGCATTGTATAGTAAGCACAGCTGACTACCTGGTATAGGCATAGTATAATTAGCACATCTGACTACCTGGTATAGGCATTGTATGGTTGTCGCACATGACTACCTGGTATAGGCATTGTAAAGTTGGCACACCTGACTACCAAATATAGCGATTGTATAGTTAGCACACCTGACTACCTGGTATAGGCATTGTATAGTTGGCACACCAGACTACCTGGTATAATCATTGTATAGTTGGCACACCTACCTACCTGGTATAGCCATTGTATAGTTGGCACAACTGACTGCCTGGTATAGGCATTGTATAGTTGGCACAACTGACTGCCTGGTATAGGCATTGTATAGTTAGCACACCTGACTGCTTGGTATGGGAATTGTATAGTTGGCACACATGATTGCCTGGTATGGGCATTGTATAGATGGCAAACCTAATTACCTGGTATGGGCATTGTATAGTTGGCATACCTGACTGCCTGGTATAGGCATTGTAAAGATGGCACACCTGACTGCCTGGTACAGGCATTGTATAGTTTGCAAACCTGACTACCTGGAATGGGCATTGTATAGTTGGCACAACTGACTACCTGTTATAGGTATTGTATAGTTGGCACACCTGGCTGCCTGGTATGAGATTGTATAGTTGGCACAACTGACTACCTGGTATAGGCATTGTATGGTTGGCACACCTGACTGCCTGGTATAGGCAATGTATGGTTGGCACACTGACTACCTGGTATAGGTAATGTATGGTTGGCACACTGACTACCTGGTATACTCATTGTATAGTTAGCACTCCTGACTACCTGGTATAGGTATTGTATGGATGGCACACTGACTACCTGGTATAGGCATTGTATAGTTGGCACACCTGACTACCTGGTATGAGATTGTATAGTTGGCACAACTGACTTCCTGGTATAGGCATTGTATGGTTGGCACACCTGACTGCCTGGTATAGGCATTGTATGGTTGGCACAACTGACTACCTGGCATAGTCATTGCATAGTTGTCACACCTTACCTCCTGGGATAGGCATTGCATAGTTGACACACCTGACTACCTAGTATAGGCATTGTATAGTTAGCACACCTGACTGCCAGTAATCATGAATTCTGTATTCAAAACTGTACTGGGCTATAGATTTTGTCTTATGTCACTCACAGGAATAGGAATTCTGGTTGCTGTCTGCTGGTTTCCATCTTAGTATCTCCCCTGTGGGCATACAGTGAGCTGGACCACTGCTAATTGTTTCAGCCTGCGTCATTTGCACCTTTGGGTGCTCTATCTTTGTGAGTATTATTTTACCTCACATTGTTTTATTATTGTGCAGACGTTACTAGGCCATATTGGCGCCTCTGTGTCTCCTTCTTCCTAGATTCATCATCACCAGAGACTGACCATCCATTTGACAGAGAGCTGCCTTCCATTGGATGTTGGATAATAAGGACTTTTTATCTTATTTTAATATTTTTTTTTTGCCTCATCTATTTTGAGCTCCTGCTGTAGCTCACACTGTGTTATTTGTATTATATTTAATATTTGGGTTCTAGCTATTTTTAAGATTTGGGTCTCAGGAAGTGCCCCCTATGGGATTAGTGTTATCTTCTTTACTTCGTATTTTCTCTAGTTATTTCAAAGAGATGTTCAATATATGGCTGCTCTGTTTAAAATTGATTTCCTGCCCAAGATGGGTAATAAACTTATAAGACCCCTGTAAAGAACAGTCGCTATGTTTGGGAAAAATTTCTTTGAGGCTTAAAAATATTAAAAATTAATTACCCCGCTGTGTTTGCATACACAAAACTCAGACATACGTCTCAAATGGGAAAATAGCCAAAGCTGGTTACCACTGCTGTGTTAGATACACAGCTGTACTGAGTCAAGCAGAAACACATATTATATTGTAACTTTCAAGAAAAATATACCTCAGTATTGTATAAAAATGTATACTTCCATGGATCTGAGAAATGCATTTCAGATTTGTAATAAATTAATTGAATAACTACATTAGTATATATAAATGCTTAAGTTATTTCAAAATGAATACATTTTTCTTTGTTTTCCAGAAATCTAGTGAACATTACAGGAAGAACTGATGTGAAGATGAGATTTCTAGATAAGATGCGACTAGGAAATGAAATATGTGCCAGTATATCAAATAAGCTGATATACAGAATAAATCAGATTGACATATATATTTCATTGATTGATACTACTAGTCCCTCATAAAAATACAACTTTTTAAGACATCTTCTAGAATATGATAAATAAAATACTGATGTTTCATATTAAAATAATCAGAAAAAATAGTGCTATATGGTCCCATCTATATTAAAATTGTAAGTGATTGATGCTGGAAATTAAAGTATTTGATAAACATTTTTTTAAGGTTAGATAATTAAGCTGTTAGCAATGTTGATGGTGAGACTGCATTCGTGGCTGTCTGCTGCCCCCTAGGGGATTAAAAATGGTATGACAGCCAAATGGATTGATTACTAGAACACATGCAAATCCAAATGAACCAATGAGAGGGACAAGCTCCGAGGGCCAATGGAAAGACAGCTCCGTTAACGGCCTATCGTACATCACCAATGATTAGAATAAGAAAAGGGTGGGGTATATCACATGATATAACCTCATGCAAGGGGAGAGAAAAAAAAAAAGTATTTTTGTCTGCTAACTTTTGACTGAAAACTTTGCTGCCATTTTCCTGGGACACAGTCACTGAACCTGGGACTAACTTCTTGATCCATATTGCAATACCTTTCTTCATATGAGATGACCTGAATCTACTTGGAAAAGGGAACCTTTAATTTGGTTCATGTGGTGATGTATGACTGTTCTATATTTTTAATATTTTAAACAAAGGTATTCTCTAAGACTATATTCAGATTGCAGCTATACATATATATTTTAGGATTTACCTTATTATAGATAAATAAGAATTTATTTCAGCTCAGATAAATTGGCTGTTTGCATTAATAATATATATAACTTCTGGTGTTTTAATTAGAGTTATATAGAATCATTTGTGGACTAAGAAGCTTAATTATATTTGTCTGGAAGTTAACAATCAATACCTTGGTATCTCATTGTGATATTTTAATGCAACTCTGATTTGGGAGATTATTGTGAATAAGGTCATTTGTAAAAGTATATTTTTATGATCTTTGTATAGAATATTATAACAGCATAAGTGTGGATCATTTGATTTATACTCTGGTTCCTATAAATATAATTCAATGTGTTTATAACTTTAACTAATATAGAGAATTTAGGAATAAAATATTATTTTTAATTGTTTCGTATATGTATTTTATTGGGGGTTTGTTTTAAAGAATAATTATTAAATAAATTGTATTATAACCCGGCCATATACTAAGAAGACACTGTTCCTGCGGAGGAATAGGAACTATTACTACTCCCAGGGCGGAAATAATCCTTGACACAATTTAAGAATGCCTCTCTCTCTTTATCTGGTCTACAGATAATCTTGAAAGAAGAATCCTGCCTCTGGGAGGGAAAGTCTTGAATTCTATTTTGTACCCCTGGGATATGATGTCCACCTCCCAGGGATCCGGAACATCTCTTACTCAGGCTTGAGCGAATTGAGAAAGTCTGCCTCCTACTGCATCCGCTCCCGGATAGGGGGCTGACCCTTCATGCTGACTTGGAATCAGCCGCTGGTTTCTTAGACTGCTTCCCCTTGTTCCAAGACTGACTAGGCTTCCAGGAGGACTTGGATTGTTCCTGCTTGGGGGAGGGAGGGGAGGGTTTACCTCTAAAGTTATGAAAGGAACGAAAATTACTCTGACGTCCTTTTTGCTTATTCTTCTTATCCTGAGGGAGAAGAGATCCCTTTCCTCCTGTAATATCAGAAATTATTTCAGCCAAGCCAGGCCCAAACAAGGTCTTATCCTTGTAAGGGATCGCCAATAGTTTGGACTTAGATGAAACATCCGCAGACCAGGATTTTAACTATAAGGCTCTGCGAGCAAGAACCGCAAAACCAGACATTTTTGCTCCCAACTTAATGGCTTGTAAAGAAGCATCCGTGATAAAGGAGTTGGCTAACTTAAGAGTCTTAATCCTGTCCTGGATTTCCTCAAGAGGAGTATCTGTCTGAATAGAAACAGACAAGGCATCAAACCAGTAGGCTGCCGCACTTGTGACAGAGACAATACACACCGCAGTATATATATATATATGTGTATACCCTAAAGAGGATTATACAGTGATATATAAAATAGGGGCGCTATCTAGATGTAATAATAATATCAAGATTATAGATGGTTAATACATATATTTCTTAGGAATAATATCACTTGGGCATAAACATAAAAGTATGTAAAAAAAGCTTAAAACATACAAACTGTGAATCAGAAGGTCCAAATAGACAAAAAAAACAAAAAATTAATAATAATAGAGTCCAAATAAAGTCCAAAGTTTTCCTTTAAAGTTATAAAGGTATAAGGCAGCTCTCCTCGATGTATAAGGCAGCTCTCCTCGATGTATAAGGCCATCCACAACGAGTTCATCTATAAGAAAATAGAGAAGGCGCCACATAGCATAATTCTGTATAATGTGTCAGAATATAAATTGTAGCTCAAATGCACTCACGTGTATAAAGGCACCAAGATGTGGTGCTAGCTAGGCAAACCGAAACCTCAGAGTTGTCCGGTAAACTCTCCTCTTAGGCAAAGACTCCCAGAAGCCAAAAGATGGTGTTCACTAAATAGGCTATGTAGTCAGGAAGGCACCGTTCCGCCTCCAGCAGTTGTAAAAAGTGACTTCAATTAAGAGTATCCAAAGAGAAACAAAGTAGCAAATTGTATATATTAAAAGTGTTTATTTAAACACATTAAAAACACAGCAACGCGTTTCTCAGTATCATGTACTGTTTCAGCCTGGGTTCTACCTGGGAGTCAAAACATAAACCACATGTAACAGTTTGCAAAGCTTCTTGGTCCATTTTTTCCCACAAGAAGATTAATGAGACAAAATAAAAAACAAGATCGATATCCTACTTTAGCTAATAAGGCTAGAAACTATACTGCCCCTTTTAAAATTTTAAAAACGGAGCAGAAAAATCTGAATTAACCCCAGGCAACCCTCTACATCTCAGCTGTTTTGCTGAGGTCCCTACCTGTCCCACTGACTGCGGACAATATTCACACAGAAACGATCCTGCTCTGACTCCGGTCAAAGAAAGAGTTGTGCTTCCCTATCGGCTGAATAACTCTGAACACAGCGGAAAATTGTCTCTGACGATAGCGACACAGCTCCGGAGCTCACAGGAAGTGAGTCCGGAAACGCGCAAAATTTACTGCTGCCTCTCATAGTCAGGGGCGGTCCCGGCGGCCATTACGGTAAAAGAACACTTTGCTGATAAGAGAAAGTTTTACAAAACCTTATAGGCAAGCAGAATACCCTCATAGTCCTAGACTGGGAGTAATCTGTAGGCAAATACACATACTGAGTCACCAATAAATACTCTCCCTATCGTCCACAGTGCCTGCTGACTGCCTGTAATTATCCTTCAAAGGGGTCAATAATAACACGTGCCAAAACAGCATTTAAGCTGCAAAAGTGCCAGATTTTCCCTCCAAATAAAGAAAAATACACTTGGCACTTACCTGAATGTCAATCTGTCCGGCAGCAGGACAGTTCACCCGGTTTGAGAGGGTTCCATCCCTCACATGGACCTGTGGAAAAAAAGATAGCCTAAGTAAGCTTACTCAGTATATCTAAATAGGGCAGCAAAACTGTTTGGGAAAACGCAGTGGGGATTGTACCCCACAAGATCCCAATTGCTTAAAAGCCACCACTGCCCTACTGAAGAAACTGACGTGGGCTAAAGCTAGACCCTAGGAAAGATCAGAGCAAACCTACTCTGCTTTAAAATAATAAAATCTTGATTGTAGTATCAGACACAGAAAATTCACCTCCTCCTTGCACCGCAGGCAAAGAGAATGACTGGGGTTGGTGGGAAGGTAAGTGATACTTAACAGCTTTGCTGTGGTGCTCTTTGCCTCCTCCTGCTGGCCAGGAGTGATATTCCCAACAGTAATTGATGATGATCCGTGGACTCACCGTGTCACTAGAAAGAAAAACATAATTTATGCTTACCTGATAAATTTATTTCTCTTGTGGTGTATCCAGTCCACGGATCATCCATTACTTGTGGGATATTCTCATTCCCAACAGGAAGTTGCAAGAGGACACCCACAGCAGAGCTGTCTATATAGCTCTTCCCCTCACTGCCATATCCAGTCATTCGACCAAAAACAAGAAGAGAAAGGAGAAACCACAGGCTGCAGTGGTGACTGTAGTTTAAAATTAAAAAATACCTGCCTTAAAATGACAGGGCGGGCCGTGGACTGGATACACCACAAGAGAAATAAATTTATCAGGTAAGCATAGATTATGTTTTCTCTTGTAAGGTGTATCCAGTCCACGGATCATCCATTACTTGTGGGATACCAATACCAAAGCTAAAGTACACGGATGAAGGGAGGGACAAGGCAGGTACTTAAACGGAAGGTACCACTGCCTGTAAAACCTTTCTCCCAAAAATAGCCTCCGAAGAAGCAAAAGTATCAAATTTGTAGAATTTTGAAAAAGTATGAAGCGAAGACCAAGTCGCCACCTTGCAAATCTGTTCAACAGAAGCCTCATTTTTAAAGGCCCATGTGGAAGCCACAGCTCTAGTAGAATGTAATCCTTTCTGGAGGCTGCTGGCCAGCAGTCTCATAGGCTAAGCGGATTATGCTTCTTAGCCAAAAAGAAAGAGAGGTTGCCAAAGCCTTTTGACCTCTCCTCTGTCCAGAGAAGACAACAAACAAAGCAGATGTTTGACGAAAATCTTTAGTAGCTTGTAAGTAAAACTTTAAAGCACGAACCATGTCCAGATTGTGTAATAGACACTCCTTCTTTGAAGAAGGATTAGGACACAAAGACGGAACAACAATCTCTTGATTGATATTCTTATTAGATACCACCTTAGGTAAAAATCCAGGTTTGGTACGCAGAACTACCTTATATGCATGGAAGATCAGATAAGGAGAATCACATTGTAAGGCAGATAACTCGGAAACTCTACGAGCCGAGGAAATAGCTACCAAAAAAAGAACTTCCCAAGATAAAAGTTTGATATCTATGGAATGAAGAGGTTCAAACGGAACACCCTGAAGAACTTTAAGAACCAAATTTAAGCTCCAAGGTGGAGCAACAGGTTTAAACACAGGCTTGATTCTAACTAAAGCCTGACAAAATGCCTGAACGTCTGGGACATCCGCCAGACGCTTGTGCAAAAGAATAGATAGCGCAGAAATCTGTCCCTTTAAGGAACTAGCTGACAATCCTTTCTCCAATCCTTCTTGGAGAAAAGATAATATCCTGGGAATCCTGACCTTACTCCATGAGTAGCCCTTAGATTCACACCAATAAAGATATTTACGCCATATTTTATGATAGATTTTCCTGGTGACAGGCTTCCGTGCCTGAATTAAGTTATCAATGACTGACTCTGAGAAACCACGCTTTGATAAAATCAAGCGTTCAATCTCCAGGCAGTCAGCCTCAGAGAAATTAGATTTGGATGGTTGAAAGGACCTTGAAGTAGAAGGTCCTGTCTCAGCGGCAGAGTCCATGGTGGAAAGGATAACATGTCCACCAGATCTGCATACCAAGTCCTGCGTGGCCACGCAGGCGCTATCAAGATCACTGATGCTCTCTCCTGCTTGACTTTGGCAATCAGACGAGGGAGCAGAGGAAACGGTGGAAACACATAAGCCAGGTTGAAGGACCAAGGCGCTGCTAGAGCATCTATCAGCGTTGCCTTGGGGTCCCTGGACCTGGATACGTAACAAGGAAGCTTGGCGTTCTGGCGAGACGCCATGAGATCCAGTTCTGGTTCGCCCCAACGAAGAACCAATTGTGCAAACACCTCCGGATGGAGTTCCCACTCCCCTGGATGAAAAGTCTGTCGACTTAGAAAATCCGCCTCCCAGTTCTCTACACCTGGGATATGGATAGCTGATAGGTGGCAAGAGTGAATCTCTGCCCAGCGAATTATCTTTGAGACTTCTAACATCGCTAGGGAACTCCTTGTTCCCCCTTGATGGTTGATGTAAGCCACAGTCGTGATGTTGTCCGACTGAAATCTGATGAACCTCATTGTCGCTAGATGAGGCCAAGCCTGAAGATCATTGAATATCGCTCTTAGTTCCAGAATGTTTATTGGAAGGAGTGACTCCTCCTGAGTCCACGATCCCTGAGCCTTCAGGGAGTTCCAGACTGCACCCCAACCTAGAAGGCTGGCATCTGTCGTTACAATTGTCCAATCTGGCCTGCGAAAGGTCATACCTTTGGACAGATGGACCCGAGATAGCCACCAGAGAAGAGAAGAGAATCCCTGGTCTCTTGGTCCAGATTCAGTAAAGGGGACAAATCTGTGTAATCCTCATTCCACTGACTGAGCATGCATAGTTGCAGCGGTCTGAGATGTAGGCGTGCAAACGGCACTATGTCCATTGCCGCTACCATTAAGCCGATTACTTCCATGCTTTGAGCCACCGAAGGGCGAGGAATGGAATAAAGAACACGGCAGGAATTTAGAAGTTTTGATAACCTGGACGCCGTCAGGTAAATTTTCATTTCTACAGAATCTATCAGAGTCCCTAGGAAGGAAACTCTTGTGAGGGGGGATAGAGAACTCTTTTTCTCATTCACCTTCCACCCATGCGACCTCAGAAATGCCAACACTATGTCCGTACGAGACTTGGCAATTTGGAAGTTTGACGCCTGAATCAGGATGTCGTCTAAATAAGGGGTCACTGCTATGCCCCGTGGCCTTAGGACCGCCAGAAGCGACCCCAGAACCTTCGTAAAAATTCTTGGGGCTGTAGCTAACCCAAAGGGAAGAGCTACAAACTGGTAGTGCCTGTCTAGGAAGGCAAACCTGAGAAACCGATGATGATCTTTGTGTATCGGAATGTGCAGATAAGCATCCTTTAAATCCACTGTAGTCATGTATTGACCCTCCTGGATCATAGGTAGGATGGTACGAATAGTCTCCATCTTGAATGATGGAACTCTGAGGAATTTGTTTAAGATCTTTAGATCCAAAATTGGTCTGAAGGTTCCCTCTTTTTTGGGAACCACAAACAGATTTGAGTAAAATCCCTGTCCCTGTTCCTCCTTTGGGACTGGATGGATCACTCCCATAACTAGGAGGTCTTGTACACAGTGTAAGAATGCCTCTCTCTTTATCTGGTTTGCAGATAATTGTGAAAGGTGAAATCTCCCTTTTGGGGGGGAAGCCTTGAAGTCCAGAAGATATCCCTGGGATATAATTTCCAACGCCCAGGGATCCTGGACATCTCTTGCCCACGCCTGGGCGAAGAGCGAAAGTCTGCCCCCTACTAGATCCGTTACCGGATAGGGGGCCGTTCCTTCATGCTGTGTTAGAGGCAGCAGCAGGCTTTTTGGCCTGCTTACCCTTGTTCCAGGTCTGGTTAGGTCTCCAGACCGTCTTGGACTGAGCAAAAGTTCCCTCTTGTTTTGCATTAGAGGAAGTTGATGCCGCACTTGCCTTGAAGTATCGAAAGGCACGAAAATTAGACTGTTTGGCCCTTGGTTTGGACCTATCCTGAGGAAGGGCATGACCTTTTCCTCCAGTGATATCAGCAATAATCTCCTTCAAACCAGGCCCGAATAGGGTCTGCCCCTTGAAGGGAATGTTAAGCAGCTTCGATTTTGAAGTAACGTCAGCTGACCATGATTTAAGCCATAGCGCTCTGCGCGCCTGGATAGCAAAACCAGAATTCTTAGCCGTTAGTTTAGTCAAATGAACAATGGCATCAGAAACAAAAGAATTGGCTAGCTTAAGTGCTCTAAGCTTGTCAAGTATTTCATCCAATGAAGTCGCTACCTGTAAAGCCTCTTCCAGAGACTCAAACCAGAACTTCGCAGCAGCAGTGACAGGCGCAATGCATGCAAGGGGCTGTAGGATAAAACCTTGTTGAATAAAAATTTTCTTAAGGTAACCCTCTAACTTTTTATCCATTGGATCTAAGAAAGCACAACTGTCCTCGACAGGGATAGTGGTACGCTTTGCTAGAGTAGAAACTGCTCCCTCCACCTTAGGAACTGTCTGCCATAAGTCCCGTGTGGTGGCGTCTATTGGAAACATTTTTCTAAAAACAGGAGGGGGAGAGAACGGCACACCTGGTCTATCCCATTCCTTAGTAATAATTTCTGTAAACCTTTTAGGTATTGGAAAAATATCAGTGCACACCGGCACTGCATAGTATTTATCCAATCTACACAATTTCTCTTGCACTGCAATTGTATCACAGTCATTCAGAGCAGCTAAAACCTCCCTTAGTAACATGCGGAGGTGTTCAAGCTTAAATTTAAATGTAGAAATATCAGAATCAGGTTGCATCATCTTCCCTGAGTCAGAAATATCACCTACAGAAAGAAGCTCTCCTTCTTCAGCTTCTGCATATTGTGAGGCAGTATCAGACATAGTTCTTAAAGCGTCAGTATGCTCTGTATTTCGTCTAACTCCAGAGCTATCTCGCTTTCCTCTAAATACAGGTAGTCTGGCTAATACCGCTGACAGTGTATTATCCATGACTGCCGCCATGTCTTGTAAAGTAAACGCTATGGGCGCCCTGGATGTACTTGGCGCCATTTGAGCGTGAGTCCCTTGAGCGGGAGTCAAAGGATCTGACACGTGGGGAGAGTTAGTCGGCATAACTTCCCCCTCGTCAGATTCCTCTGGTGATAAATTTTTTAAAGACAGAATATGATCTTTATTGCTTAAAGTGAAATCAGTACATTTGGTACACATTCTAAGAGGGGGTTCCACCATGGCTTTTAAACATAATGAACAAGGAGTTTCCTCTATGTCAGACATGTTTATACAGACTAGCAATGAGACTAGCAAGCTTGGAAAACACTTTAAATCAAGTTAACAAGCAAATAAAAAACGGTACTGTGCCTTTAAGAGAAACAAATTTTGTCAGAATTTGAAAAACAGTGAAAAAAGGCAGTAAATCAAACGAAATTTTTACAGTGTGTATAATAATCTAACAGAGCATTGCACCCACTTGCAAATGGATGATTAACCCCTTAGTTCAAAAACCGGATCAAAAAAACGATATAGACGTTTTTTAACAGTCACACCAAACTGCCACAGCCTTGCTGTGAGCCTACCTTCCCCAACAAACGATTTTGGAAGCCTAAGAGCCCTTTAGAGATGTCCTGTAGCATTCAGGGAACTCCTGGATGTCTCAATCTGTAATAGTTAATGCACAAAAAAGCACTAAACTAGGCCCCTCCCACTCATAGTAACACAGTGGAAAGCCTCAGGAAACTGTTTCTAGCAAATTTAAGCCAGCCATGTGGAAAAAAACTAGGCCCCAATAAAGTTTTATCACCAAAGTATATATAAAAACGTTTAAACATGCCAGCAAACGTTTTATATTGTAAATATAAAAGAGTATTACCTCAGAAAGTAAGCATGATACCAGTCGCTATTAAATCACTGTATTCAGGCTTACCTTACATAAATTTGGTATCAGCAGCATTTTCTAGCCTTCACATCTTCTAGAAAAATATTAACTGCACATACCTCATAGCAGGATAACCTGCACGCCATTCCCCCGCTGAAGTTATCTCTCTCTTCAGACATGTGTGAGAACAGCAATGGATCTTAGTTACAACCTGCTAAGATAATAGAAATCACAGGCAGATTCTTCTTTTTTCCTGCCTGGAACAAAATAGCACAACTCCGGTACTATTTAAAAATAATAAACTCTTGAGTGAAGCAAAATAACAGCTACATTTCACCACTAATCTCTTACTACCTCCATGCTTGTTGAGAGTTGCAAGAGAATGACTGGGTATGGCAGTGAGGGGAGGAGCTATATAGACAGCTCTGCTGTGGGTGTCCTCTTGCAACTTCCTGTTGGGAATGAGAATATCTCACAAGTAATGGATGATCCGTGGACTGGATACACCTTACAAGAGAAACAGAAAATGTTATTACCCCTTATAGAGTTCTTTAAATTTGGGAACATTGGTTTAAAAGCAAACTACCACATAGCACTCACATGGCACACTGAGATATAGGAAGCAACTTTAACTAAGCGTGCCAAAGCCCGACCCATGGCGGGAGAAGTTCTTAACCTTCCCGCTGCCGGTAGTTATTTCTACAAATCAGTAGGAATTAGAAACAAGGGTGCCCTAAGAGCTTCCACTCAAGTGGCACCTCCCAGGCTGTGAGTCCCGCACGGACTTACAATACAGAGTTTAGTAAAGTTACTAGAGAGGGATTCTGAAAAACATGAAGTATGCTTACCTGATAATTTCATTTCCATCGAGGGGAGGAGAGTCCACGGCTTCATTCATTACTGTTGGGAATTAAGAACTTGGCCACTAGGAGGAGGCAAAGACACCCCAGCCAAAGGCTTAAATACCTCCCCCACTCCCCTCATCCCCCAGTCATTCTGCTGTGGGAACAAGGAACAGTAGTAGAAATATCAGGGTATAAATGGTGCCAGAAGATGAATTAAATTTAGGAGCGCCCATGAAAGATACGGGCGGGAGCAGTGGACTCTTTTCCTCAATGGAAATGAAATGATCAGGTAAGCATAATTTATGTTTTCTATCTAAAGGGGAGGAGAGTCCACAGTTTCATTCATTCATTACTGTTGGGAACATATACCCAAGCTCTAGAAGACACTGAATGAAACCGGGAGGTTAAAAGGCGGAGCCTAATCTGAGGGCACCACAGCCTGCAAAACCTTTCTACCAAAAACAGCTTCCGCAGAAGCAAAAACGTCAAATTTGTAAAACTTTGTAAAAGTGTGTAAGGAGGACCACCTTCCAAATTTGCTCCATAGAGGCCTCATTCTTGAAAGCCCAAGACGAAGCCACAGCTCTAGTTGAATGAGCCGTGATCCTCTGAGGAGGCTTATGTCCCACTGTCTAATAGGCCAAGCGAATCAAGCTCCTCAACCAAAAGGACAAAGAAGAAGAGGCTTTCTGCCCCTTGCGCTTCCCTGAATACAACACAAAAAAGAGATGTAGACTGTCTGAAATCCTTTGTAGCGTGAAGATAGAGCTTTAAGGCACGAACCACATCCAGGTTATGAATTAACCTCTCCTTAGAAGAAGGGTTAGGACATAAAGAAGGAACAACTATTTCTTTATTGATGTTACGGTTAGACACCACCTTGGGAAGAAACCCCAAACCAGTGCGAAGCACAGCCTTATCCGCATGAAAAACCAGATAAGGATGCTCACATTGCAAGGCAGCCAGTTCAGATACCCTGCGTGCCGATGCAATGGCCAACAGGAAAAGAACCTTCCAGGACAGAATCTTAATGTCAATGGAGTGCATAGGCTCAAACTGAACCTTCTGCAATACATTAAGGACCAAGTTTAAGCTCCATGGGGGAGCAGACTGTCTAAAGACAGGCCTGATTCTAGACAGAGCCTGAACAAAGGATTGTATGTCAGGGAGCTCAGCGAGTCTCCTATGCAACAAGACTGATAATGCAGAAATCTGTCCCTTTAAGTAACTGGCAGCAAGACCCTTCTCCAAACCCTCTTGGAGAAAGGACAGAATCCTGGATACCTTCACCTTTTGTCAAGGATATCCATGCTTCTCACACCAGGACAAGTCCTCCACACTTTATGGTAGATGCGACGAGTGACTGGCTTCCTTGCCTGAATTAGCGTCTCAATCACACTTTCAGAAAAGCCTCTCTTGGCCAAGACTAAGCGTTCAATCTCCACGCAGTCAGCCTCAGAGAATCGAGATTTTGATGTTGAAAAGGACCCTGTTCCAACAGATCCATGCAACAGGATAACTTCCATGGCGGAGAGGATGACATCCCCACCAGATCTGCAAACCACATCCTCTGCGCCCACAATGGAGCAATCAGAATGGCCCGAAGCTTGCTCCTGTTTGATGCGTGCCACTACACAAGGTAGAAGTGGTAACGGTGGAAAAATGTAAGCTAGGCTGAACCCCCAAGGAACCGCCAAGGCATCTATCATCTCTGCCTGGGGATACCTGGACCTCGACCTGTATCGGGGTAGCTTGCAATTGAGTCTGGACGCCATGAGATCTATCACCGGCATTACCCACCTGAGTCAAATCTCTGCAAACACTTCGGGGTGGAGAGACCATTCCCCCAGATGGAAGGATTGCCTGCTGAGAAAATCTGCTTCCCAGTTGTCCACACCTGGAATGTGAATCGCTGAGAGTGAGCAGCTGTGGTACTCCGCCCACTCCAAGATCCGAGACATCTCCCTAATGGGTAGGGAGCTCCTCGTACCCCACCTGATGGTTGATGTAAGCCACCGAGGTAATGTTGTCGGTCTGGAATCTGATGAAGCTGAACGACCCCAGAGGAGGCCATGCCTTCAGAGCATTGTAGATTGCTCAGAATTCCAGAATATTTATTGGAAGGTCCATTTTCCTTGTGCCATCCTGGCACCCCAAACAGCTCCCCATCCTGCCAGACTCGCGTCCGTGGTCACAATCTCCCAGGACGGTCTCAAGAAGGATGTTCCCATGGACAGTTGCTCCGGACGGATCCACCAAGAGAGTGAGATCCGACTCAGAGTATCCATGGATATCTGCTGTGATAGATCTGAATGATCGCCGTTCCACTGTCCCAACATGCACAATTGAAGAGGTCTGAGATGGAACCTGGCGAATGGAATGATGTCTATGCTGGAAACCATGAGTCCGATCACCTCCATACACTGAGCCACCGAGGGGCTTGAGGAGGACTGAAGGGCAAGACAAGAGGACGCAATATTCCTGCGTCGATGGTCTGTGAGAAACATTTTCATGGACATAGAGTCTATTATTGTGCCCAGGAACTCCACCCTGTTGCTGGGAACTCTTTCCTGAGTTAATCATCCAACTGTGAGATTGGAGCAAAAGAAGAAGAGCCCTCGAATGATCCGCTGCGAGACTGAGCGACAGCGTCTGGACTCTGCCTCTGGCCACTGCAAGTAGCGCCCCCAGAACCTTCATGAAGACTCTCTGGGCCACAAACTGGAAGTGTTGGTCCAGAAACGCAAATCTTAGGAACTTGAAGTGGTCCCTGTAAATTGGCACATGAAGGTAAGAGTCCTTCAACTCTATTGTTGTCATTAACTGTCCCTCTTGAACTAGGGGCAGAACAGATCTGATCGTTTCCATTTTGAATGATGGAACACTCAGAAACTTGTTTAAACACTTTAAGTCCAGAATCGGGCGGAACATGCCCTCCTTCTTTGGAACCACAAAAAGATTTGAATAGTACCCTAGACCCCTTTCTGCTTGGGGTACTGGTACGATAACACAGAGAGAGGAGAGATCCCACAAACACTCTAGAAAGGTCTCTCTCTTTTCCAGTCTTGAAGACAGGTTTGACAGGAAGAATCTGAACCTGGGCGGATGGGATCTGAACCCTATCCTGTAACCCTGGGCGACAACCTCCAAAACCCAAAGGTCCTGAACGTCCTGTGAGCAGGCTTCTTAAAAAGAGAGATAATCTGCCCCCGATCTGGTCTGGAGACCGGTCGGGGGCACGCCCCTTCTTGCCGATTTTGTCTCGGCGGGCTTCTTGCTCTGCTTAGACTTGTTCCAAGAATGAGCCTGCTTCCAAGTTCCCTTGGATTGGTCCGATTTCGCAGTGGGCTGCTGGCGCTGTGCCTTGTCCGCACGAAAAGTAGATCCTTTAGGCTTAGCCTTCTTATCCTGCGGTAGGAAAGCTCCCTTGCCCCTGTAACCGTGGATATGATCGAATCCAATTCTGGACCGAACAGAATCTTTCCTTGAAAAGGCAGGGACAACAGCCTCGCTTTAGAGGTCATGTCCGCAGACCAAGACTTTAGCCACAGAGCCCTGCGAGCTAAAACGGAAAAAACCTGACACCTTAGCGTTCAGGCAAATAATTTGCATATTGGCATCACAGATTAAAGATTTGGCGACCTTCAGCGCCTTAATCTTATCCTGTATCTCGTCGATGGAAGTCTCCCCCTCGACTATTTCACACAGGGATTCACATCAATATGCCGCAGCTACGGCCGCTGCCGGCTGAATAACAAACCCTGTGTGTTGAAAAATCTTCCTTAACATGTTTTCCAACTTTTTATCCATGGGCTCCTTAAAGGACGAACTATCCTCGAGGGGACTAGTTGTCCGCTTCGCGAGCGTGGAGATAGCACCATCCACCTTAGGGACAGTACCCCACAGCTCAAGCTGAGAGTCCGGAATGGGGAACAGTTTCTTAAAGGAAGAAGGGGAAAAGGAAGAACCTAATCACTCCCATTCATTCTTAATAATATTAGCCATCTTAACAGGAACCGGGAAGGCCTGAGGCACCACCTCATATACCTTACCAAGCTTAGGAATCGCAGGTTCCTCCGGAAGCTTTGGTTCCGGAACCTCCAGAGTAGCAAGCACTTGCTTCAGCAAAAAGTGCAAATTCTCTATCCTAAACCTAAAGTTAGGCTCCTCCGCAGCCGGTGGTTTAGATGACACAGACTCCGACCCAGAAGGGGCCTCCGAAGAGTCGGAGTGGGCCTCGTCATCATATGCCTCTATTTCCATAGGCGTAGACAACCCCTGGGCTGGGCCGCCATGATATGCCCTACGCTTGTGCTTAGCAGAATGTGGTAAGGCATGGATCACTTTCGATACCGCCGTTTGAAGTTGATCCGCAAAATCTGACGGTCAACGAATATCTCCCGCAGGAGTAATGGTTGGACCCTGTGACGCTGCATGTGCAATTGGAGATGAATTCAAGGAACGCACCTCACGGAGTAATGGTTGGACCCTGTGACGCTGCATGTGCAATTGGAGATGAATTCAAGGAACGCACCTCACGGGACGGGGAACCCTCAGAGGTGGATGGCTCAGTAGTACTAGACATCCATTTACTTTTAGATGTCGTAACTATATTAAGGCATGTGGAACATAGTTGAGCAGGCTGTTCTACCAGAACCTCCTCACAATAAACACAGGAATGAGACCATGTTAAAGAGGGAGAACCCTCTAACGTGTCAGAGTCCTCCATAGCTTGCGCTGTTATTACGGACTAGATTAATTAAATAAATATGTACCTTTATAACCTCCAATGGCCGGGGCACTCACCACCTCCTATGACCAGGACTATAGAAACCGTTTTGTCTCCTGTGCCGCAGATCAACAGAGGAAGAGAGATAGCCACACCCGGTCAGTCGGTCACATGGAATGCCTGGCAGGACCGCCCCTGCCTTAGGCGAAAACGTGCCAAAAAAGGGTTGCACAATATTCCCTCATATTGCCTCATCTCACATATAACGCAGCAATGACACAATTAACAATATCATGTATAAACCCCCCCTGTTCATTAATCCCCTTTCAAGGAATATTAACCCTTGATTCTTTAAAGATAAGAGGCGTCACACTGTGACCCTGTCTTCCGTGTTATCATTATGTAATAAAAAATTAAACAACCTTACCAGAATCTACGCCATGGAACAGGAACACGGCCCTTCAAGTGTGACAGGCTAGTAGCCTCGCTCCTGACATGGACTTGAGTGTAAAAAGCAGGCAGCGAAACTCGTCAACGCTGTCTGATTGCTTGTGGAGCTGTTAATATGAGTCGGGATGGTTTCGCAGGAAGACTCTCCCTGCATCTCCTGACTTTCGCCCAGGCTCTCACTGAGAGGCTGACAGGACTACTTAAAACTCCAGTCCCAATGAGAAGAGTACTACCCTTCATAAGAGACTACTCCAATCTTCAGCACTTCTCTACCGTCCTCCTATAACGAAAGCAAAGAATAACTGGGGGATGAGGGAAGTGGGGGAGGTATTTAAGCCTTTGGCTGGGGTGTCTATGCCTCCTCCTGGTGGCCTGGTTCTTAATTCCCAACAGTAATGAATGAAGCCGTGGACTTTCCTCCCCTTTAGATGGAATCTACGTCACGCATCCGCTTGAGCCTCTGGCACCATTCTGCTCTGAACTGACACCGGGTCCTAGACCCTCTAAAGCAGGGGTCGCCAACCTTTCGGACCTCAGGGACCACTAAACTCACAATTTTGAATCCCGTGGACCACTAACATGATTTTTTTTTTAAAAAGGTACAAACTTGTATAATACACACACACAAATACTGTACATAACTAGTATAGCCATAGCTAAGTTTACATTATGTAGATATTTACTCATTTTTAAGAATTATTTTTTGGAATTAACTAACTGAATGACAGAACTGAGAGAATACTTCCAAATGACAGATGAAGGGTGAATGCCAACTTTTGAGCTGGAAACAGAGAGGAAGAAAGCGGGGGAAAAAGAATTATATTTAAAAGGACCACAAGACTTACAAGTTACCTCCTCAGTAAGGAATTATTCAAAACTACTTATGATCATGGACAGACATTGGAGTCATAAATGAAGTTTATATCAGAAAGTTCTCAATATGGATGTGAGCTAACCACGACTGATGTTACTGGCAATTACTACTGGTGGGATATGGCTGATCTGCTGGATGGCAATTACTGGAATTCAGGTGGAATGGCTTTGTGCTCAGCAAAATTGTCAGAATGAAAAAAATTTAATAAATAAAAAAAAGAAGTTGGAGGGGAGGAAGACAAACAGTGATGTACATCTATCTGAAGGAATTAGGAAAACTACTGCAAAGAGACAGGTAAAGGGAAGAAAATAAATGAAATATGAGAACATTTAAGATTTTCTTTTTTATATACTTTAATTGCACTATGTCAAGCCAAGACTATATCAACCTCTGCTGGCTTTACAATGGAATCATGTCCCTCTAAGCAGCATGCCGGGCAGGGGGATTAAAAATACAATCTAGCTCCATAAATTGAGCAGTACTAAGTAACGTACGTAGGGAGATTGTAATTTAAATCCTCCATTGGTTTTCACTGATGTCTAGCCAGGCACTGTAGGGAGTTGCGGCACGACAGGTGTGACACCATCAGAGGAGATTAATTCCTGCTTGATAGTGTCAAGGACCACCATCTTCTCATGGACCACCAGTGGTCCATGGACTAATGGTTGGCGACCACTGCTCTAAAGCACCGTAATCCCTCATGAGGGAAAGTGCACAAACAGTATTCACAGCTCTACGTGCAGAAAGTGCTAATATGGGAGATAGTAGATCGAAGGATTGCTGCTCTCCCCTAAAAAAAGGAAATTTATGCTTACCTGATAAATTTATTTCTTTTACGATATGACGAGTCCACGGATTTCATCCTTACTTATGGGATATCGCCTCCTGGTCAGCAGGAGGAGGCAAAGAACACCACAGCAGAGCTGTATATATAGCTCCTCCCTTCCCTCCCACTCCAGTCATTCGACCGAAGTTAAGAAGAGAAAGGAAAAGCCAAGGTGCAGAGGTGACTGAAGTTTAACAAAAATAAAGACAAGTCTTAAAAAAATGACAGGGTGGGCCGTGGAGTCGTCATATCATAAAAGAAATAAATTTATCAGGTAAGCATAAATTTCCTTTTCTTTTACAAGATATGACGAGTCCACGGATTTCATCCTTACTTATGGGATACAATACCAAAGCTATAGGACACGGATGAAAGGGAGGGACAAGACAGGAACCTAAACGGAAGGCACCACTGCTTGAAGAACCTTTCTCCCAAAAATAGCCTTGGACAAGGCAAAAGTATCAAATTTGTAAAATTTGGAAAAAGTGTGAAGAGACGACCAAGTTGCAGCCTTGCAAATCTGTTCATGCCCATGAGGAAGCCACAGCCCTAGTAGAATGAGCCGTAATTCTTTCAGGAGGCTGTTGTCCATATGCAAAACGGACGATACTCTTCAGCCAAAATGAGAGGGAGGTAGCCGTAGCTTTCTGGCCCCTACGTCTTCTGGAAAAAAACAACAAATAAAGAAGATGATTGACAAAATTCTTTAGTCGCCTGCAAGTAAAACTTCAAGGCACGGACCACGTCCAAGTTATGCAACAGACGCTCCTTCTTAGAAGAAGGATTGGGACACAATGAAGGAACAATAATTTCCTGGTTAATATTTTTGTTGGAAACAACCTTAGGAAGAAAACCAAGTTTGGTACGTAACACTACCTTATCGGAATGAAAAATAAGGTAAGGAGAATCACATTGTAGAGCCAAAAGCTCAGAAACTCTGCGAGCAGAAGAAATAGCAACTAAAAATAAAACTTTCCAAGATAACAACTTAATATCTACGGAATGCATAGGTTTAAACGGAACCCCTTGAAGAACTTTAAGAACTAAAGTCAAACTCCAAGGAGGAGCAATAGGTCTAAACACAGGCCTGATCCAAGTCAAAGCCTGACAAAAGGATTGAACATCCGGAATATCTGCCAGACGTTTGTGTAACAAAATAGATAAAGCAGAAATCTGTCCTTTTAAAGAACTTGCTGATAACCCCTTCTCCAGTCCTTCTTGGAGAAAAGACAAAATCCTAGGAATCCTAATCTTACTCCATGAGTAACCCTTGGATTCGCACCAATAAAAATATTTACGCCATATCTTATGGTAAATTTTTCTAGTAACAGGCTTACGCGCCTGAATCAAGGTATCAATGAACGAATCAGAGAACCCTCGCTTAGATAAAATCGAGCGTTCAATCTCCAAGCAGCCAGCTGTAGAGAAATTAGATTCGGATGATGGAAGGGTCCCTGAATGAGAAGGTCCTGCCTCAATGGAAGCCTCCACGGTGGCCGAGATGACATGTCCACCAGATCGGCATACCAAGTCCTGCGAGGCCACGCAGGAGCGATGAGAATCACTGAGGCCCTCTCCTGTTTGATCCGATCAATCACCCAGGGAAGGAGAGCAAATGGTGGAAAAACATAAGCTAGGTTGAACGACCAAGGCACTGCCAAGGCATCTATCAGTTCGGCCTGAGGATCCCTGGACCTGGATCCGTATCTCGGGAGCTTGGCATTCTGAAGAGACGCCATAAGATCCAGCTCCGGTCTGCCCCATCTGAGAATCAGAGTGGCAAAGACCTCAGGATTGAGTTCCCATTCCACGGATGAAACGTCTGTCTGCTCAAAAAATCCGCTTCCCAGTTGTCCACTCCTGGGATGTAGATTGCTAACAGATAACAAGAGTGAGCCTCCGCCCACCAAATTATCTTGGATACTTCTGCCATCGCTAAGGAACTCCTTGTTCCTCCCTGATGATTTATGTAAGCCACAGTCGTGATGTTGTCCGACTTAAATCGGATGAATTTGGCCAAAGCCAACTGAGGCCAAGCCTGAAGCGCATTGAATATTGCTCTCAACTCCAGAATATTGATCGGAAGTAAAGACTCCGACCAAGTCCATACACCCTGAGCCTTCAGGGAATTCCAGACTGCACCCCATCCTAGTACTCTGGCGTCCGTTGTCACTATCACCCATGAGGGACTGCGGAAGCACGTCCCTTGGGACAGATGATCCGGCGACAACCACCAAAGAAGAGAATCCCTCGTCTCCTGATCCAGATCTATTTGAGGAGACAAATTTGCATAATCTCCATTCCATTGACTGAGCATGCTCAGCTGTAGAGGTCTGAGATGAAAACGAGCAAACGGAATGATGTCCATTGCAGCCACCATCAATCCAATTACCTCCATACACTGAGACACTGATGGCCGAGGATTGGACTGAAGGGATCGGCATGTATTCAGAATCTTTAACTTTCTGACTTCCGTCAAAAAGATTTTCATGGATAGAGAGTCTATTAATTAGTGAACTCTTTTCTAGATTCACGTTCCACCCGTGAGTCCTTAGAAAGAATAGAACCATGTCGGTGTGAGACTTTGTTAGCTGATAAGACAACGCCTGGATCAGAATATCATCCAGATAAGGCGCCACTGCAATGCCTCGCGGCCTGAGAACCTCCAGTAGAGACCCTAGAATCTTTGTGAAGATTCTGGGTGCCGTGGCCAGCCCAAAAGGAAGGGCCACGAACTGAAAATGTTTGTCCAGAAAGGCAAACCTCAGGAACCTGTGATGATCTCTGTGGATAGGGATATGAAGATATGCATCATTTAAGTCCACGGTAGTCATATATTGACCCTCCTGGATCAAAGGAAGGATTGTCCGAATAGTCTATCTTGAAGGATGGAACTCTGAGAAACTTGTTTAGACTCTTGAGATCTAAAATGGGTCGGAACGTTCCCTCTTTTTTGGGAATCACAAAAAGATTTGAGTAAAACCCCTGTCCCTGTTCCTGTATTGGAACGGGACAAATTACTCCCATAGTGGAGAGGTCTTTTACACAATGTAAGAACGCCTCTCTTTTTATCTGGTCTACAGACAATCGTGAAAAAAGAAACCTTCCCCTTGGCAGGGAATTTTTTAACTCCAGCTGATACCCTTGGTACACTATTTCTAGTGTCCAGGGATCCTGAACGTCTCTTATCCAAGCCTGGACAAAGAGAGAAAGTCTGCCCCCTACTAGATCCGGTCCCGGATCGGGGGCCGCCCCTTCATGCGGTCTTGGGAGCAGCGGCGGGCTTCTTGGGTTGTTTACCGTTGTTCCAAGCCTGGTTGGGTCTCCAGGTGAGCTTGGTTTGAGGATAATTCCCTTCCTGTTTAGCGGAAGAGGAAGGGGGGACTCCTTTGAAATTACGAAAGGAACGAAAATTACTCTGTCGTCTCCTTTGCTTAGATGTCTTATCTTGAGGGAGGAGATGACCCTTACCTCCCGTAATGTCAGAAATGATTTCTTTCAAGTCAGGTCCGAATAGGGTCTTACCCTTGAAAGGAATAACCAAAAGCTTGGATTTAGAGGATACATCCGCAGACCAAGACTTCAACCATAGGGCTTTCCGTGCTAAGATGGAGAATCCCGAACTCTTAGCCACCAATTTGGTGACCTGAAAGGCAGCATCCGTAATAAAAGAATTAGCCAGCTTAAGGACCTTAATTCTATCTAGTATTTCCTCCAATGAAGTCTCGTATCTAAGAGACTCTTCTAGAGCTTCAAACCAAAAAGCAGCCGCAGTCGTGACTGTCACAATGCAGGCCGCTGGTTGCAATAAAAACCCTTGATTAACAGAGTTTTTTGAGAAGACCCTCCAACTTCTTATCCATGGGGTCTTTGAAAGCACAACTGTCCTCAATAGGAATAGTCGTACGCTTTGCCAAGGTAGAAATAGCTCCCTCCACCTTAGGGACCGTCTGCCAAGAGTCCCGGACGGTATCAGCTATAGGGTACATTTTCTTAAAAATAGGGGAAGGAGAAAACGGGATACCCGGTCTTCCCCATTCCCTTGCAACAATTTCCGAAATCCCCTTAGGAACTGGAAAAACATCGGAATAAGAAGGGACTTCTAAGTATTTGTCCATCTTACACAACTTCTCTGGCGGGAACACAATAGAGTCACAGTCGTCCAGAGTCATCAAAACCTCTCGCAACAACAGACGGAGGTGTTCAAGTTGAAATCTGATGGACATGACGTCCGAATCTGTCTGGGGCAACACACTTCCTGAGTCAGACAATTCCCCCTCAGACAGGGTCTCCCTACCCCCCAATTCAGAACCCTGGGAGGGTACATCGGAGATAGCCATCAAAGCATCAGAAGGCTCAGGGACCACATGGGCCTCTGACCTGCTGCGTTTGCCTTGTAACACTGGCAACTTAGATAAAACTTCTGTAAGAGTGGATGACATAACTGCAGCCATATCCTGTAGAGTGAATGAAGTGGACGCGGTTGAGGAACACGGCGTCGCTTGGGTGGGCGTTAAAGGTTGTGACGCTTGGTGAGAAAGATGCGGCATACCCTGATTCTCATCAGTCTGAGAAGTATCCTTAGTCATACTTGCATTAAAGAAAATTTGTTCTTTACATTGTAAAGCCCTCTCAGTACATGAGGGACAAAAAGTAATAGGGGGTTCCACATTGGCATCTAAACACATACTACAGATACTTTGCTGTAGTTCAGCCATGATAAACTAGCAATAGCAATATTGGTCGGTTTCTCTAAAGTTCCCAATAAATTTAAAAAAACGGGTGTACTGTCTCTTTAAAAAACTTAAGCCGTCTAAGCGTTTGTTACTCCGCAATAAGCTGCCTTAATTTGGCAACACTCTAAGATGTATAAAAACTTATACTGAAAATGTATTTAGCAAATAAAACAATGTAAGTCTAATTAGTCCTTTGCACCTCGCCACAGCTCTGCTGTGGCGCCTACCTGTCCCAGAACGAAACACTGAATAGTCGTGGACGGCGCTCCTGAAGTCGCTTGTGAAGTATGCAAACACAGACGACTTAGGCCACACCGGAGCTTAGATACATGCTGCTCCAAGACAGGATCCGGATAGAAAATGCGCGACTGAGCGTGCAAAATTCAAGCCCCGCCCTTTGTGGGCGCAACTAAAGTCCCCGGAGCAAGTACCGCATGGAAAATAAAAATGTTGGTTCCTATAACAGTACCTCGAATCACCAATGTGCCCCTTCACATAAACACACACTAGTCCAGTAATGTCAATATACGTTGCTGCACATGTTAAAACGCTCATATAAAGTACTGCGCACTAACAGATTGATCTCCCAGCGTCAAGCCCATAGTAAAAAACATAGCGCCAGTTTAACCCTTTATTAGGCTACTGATTATACACACAAAAAAAGGGAATACTTATGCACATAATCTGTAATGCAAAAACGATAACCCTCTTCCCTGCACAGGGAATAAATGCCAGTATGTTCCTAGATACTTCAGTCTCCCCAGAAATAAATGACTGTACATACCTCAACGCTGAACGCAGTATGAAGCTGTCTCACACAATGAAGATGTTCCCTTTCCTCACCTCCAGCACGTCTGTGGGGACAAATAAAGTCTTAGATAATATCTGTTAAGACCATCAGCAGGGCAGCAATCAATATGGGAGCATTGCAGATCTGAGAATCTCCCCAGTCCATTGCTGAAAAGTCAGAAGCTCTAGCCCTGAGAAAAAATAGCACACACTGTCACTATTTAAAATAATAAACTGTTGATTGAAGAATCTAAACTAACACCTCACTTTACCTCTTCCTATCACTAACACAGGCAAAGAGAATGACTGGAGTGGGAGGGAAGGGAAGAGCTATATATACAGCTCTGCTGTGGTGCTCTTTGCCTCCTCCTGCTGACCAGGAGGCGATATCCCATAAGTAAGGATGAAATCCGTGGACTCATCATATCTTGTAAAAGAAAGCACCAAAAAGACTATTAACAGTCTGGCCCCTTCTAAATTACTCCTACTAGCCGAAAGCTCAACCAGCAAGACCACTATGCTGTCACTGCCAATATCGCAACCAAACTGAAAGCTGTCAGTGCAGAGACAGGGCACCCATTCATTTCTCCACGAATGTAGACAAAACAGTCAGTGCACATACTCCCCCAATAAAGGCCGAGAACCCAGGCACACTTAGGGAAAAAAAGGCATTTTGGCAATTTTAAATTGTTCCCTAGAGGGAAGACGTTGCCTGCAGGGTCCTTAATCTGTAAACCCCAGAAGACACTAACTCAATTGCCATCTTAGATCTAAATCCCACTTTGGTGACCCCAATATCACTTTAATTATGTCTTGAGAGGTTAACGTTGCCAACTGGGTCACCGATCGATTCTGTCCCAGAAAGAAAATCCAAGTAAAGAGAGAAAAAGTAGACTTACTTTGGGGTTCCATTGCTGTAATGTAGACACAGCCTACCAGGTCTGACAGAGTCTAAAATCCAGCTGACCGGCACCTGAGGTAGAAAGGAAAGCAGTGTAAGCTAACACTGGTTGCCGTTGTGGGTGTTAGCATCGAGTGCTGGAAGGAGGACAGAGAAGATTCCCTGCAACATCCAGCAGCTAACTTTCACCAATACTCTGAGTAAGAGATTTACATGGGTGCTCTGTGAACCCCAAGTCCTGTCTTGTAGGGAAACTACCCATTAAAGGACTTCCAGAAATCTTCAGAACACTTTCTTCGCCACCTCCTAGTTACAGAGGCAAAGAATAACTGTGGATTATGGGAAGTGAGAGGGATACTTAATGCTTTGGCTGGCGTGTCTTTGCCTCCTCCTGGTGGCCAGGTGTTGTATTCCCAACAGTAATTAATGAATTTGTGGACTCTCCTTGCCATTGGAAAAAAAAATATTTACATATAACTACTGCAGTCATAAGACAAAGTATTGTAAAATGCTATTGATTTTTAGCATTTAGAATGCCGCTAATTTCAGCTGCACACCAACACTCTGAAATTCCTGGAAGTGAAGGGGATAATCAGGTAGCTTGTAAGGTTATATTAGCTTTAGTGTAGAGATTACCCTGACAGCCCCTGATCCCTACATGATCTTTCCCCCTGTAATACCGTGTAAGAATCAACAAGTGTTTATGTAATAAATACGGCCTTTAAGCAGGTTAAATAAATGTGGTGTGTTACAAGTCACTAAGTGTGCTTGCTAGTGAGTAAACACTAACTTAATCACTTGTGGTAATTTAGCCTCAGAGATAAGACCCAGTAATATGAGCAGTATTAATGAGCTTTAAATTAGGTAGGACTATAAAGTGCAATAGGAAACTTAGGAGTTGCACCAGTAAGTAATAATCTAAAAAGTGAGTATAACTGGAGACAGGAGTGAATATGGAACCCAGACCGCACTGATCTAAACAGAGATGGTATCATTTAATGCAGCTGTTGTTTAGAGTATTGCAGAGATACTGACAGATGAGTTAACACAGACTTATGCACTTTATATACAGAACCTGAATTCAGTTGCTGAACCAGAGAGAGGAATCCCTGATGCAAATAGCCAGAATCCCCACAAGTAATTGAGAGCGTGCAGCGTGGTTATGGCTCCGTGTAGCTGGGAGTCAGTAGGCTGTCTGTTTAGACAGGGCGAGTTGCGGTGAGAGCGGTAGTGTGTTCCGGCGCTGCGGTGACGTCAGCGCCTGTGACAGCTTGAAGCAGAAGCTGCTTGTATCGGCAAAGGTTTCTCTGAACAGGAGAACTTTCTTTTGGTAACAAGGTAAGGAGTAGAGCTGCTTTACTTTAGCTATAAACTTCAATAAACCAGCAATGCATCTTGGTTGAAAGGAGAATAAATAGGGAAACCTGATCAGCTCAATTGATTTAAAAGGTGGTATGACAGGTTAGATACGCTGTGTAAGGTGGAATGGATTTAGACATGACACATCCCCCCTGCAAAGGAACCCCAAGGGTGTCAAGGCGCAGGTCTTTCTGGATGGCGCCTATGGAAAAGGGACACCAGACGGGGTGCAGAGAGATTGGAGGCCGGTTCCCAAGAATCCTCGGAGGAATCAAAACCTGCCCAATGGACTAGGTACTGAAGCTGACCATGGCAACGCCTGGAGTCCAAGATAGAGTGGACCTTATACTCAGGATCAGGTGCCGGGGAAGCTGGAGGAGAGAGAGGCAGGCATCAGGAGGTGTCACAAGGCTTGATGAGGGAGACATGGAATGTTGGATGGATGCGGTAGGAAGAAGGCAACTGCAGAGTCACCGTGAGAGGATTGCGGATGGAGATGATGGGAAAGGGCCCCACAAAGAGTTTGTTGAATTTTCTACAAGGGGTAGGTATCCTGAGATTTCTAGTGGCTAACCAAACCAGGTCACCAACCTTGTATACCGGAGGAGGCCGATGACGGAGGTCATAAAAGCGTTTTTGAGCGGCTTGAGCTTGCTGAATGTTATCCTTGATTATGGTAAAAGTTTGTTTGATAGAATTGATCAGGTCGTTAACCTGCAGACAAGGAGTGTCAGTTGGAGGTAGCGGATGAAATCGTGGGTGGAGTCCAGTGTTAACATAGAAGGGAGAATAACCTGTGGAGGAGTTGGTAGTGTTATTGAAGGCGAATTCAGCGTGTGGGAGGAAGGAAAGCCAAGAGTCCTGTTTGTTGGAGCAAAAGCATCTTAAATATTGCTCCAACCACTGATTAGTTCTCTCGCATAACCCATTAGTTTGTGGATGGTATGCGGCGGTAAGATGTTGTTGAATAGATAGAGATTGGCAAAGATGTTTCCAAAACTTGGAGGTGAATTGGGACCCTCTATCACTGAGGACGGATGTTGGGAGTCCATGCAATCTAACAACCTCTTTGATGAACATATCTGCAGTTTTTTGAGCTGTTGGAAGTGATTCTGTCGGAATGAAATGTGCCATTCTTGAGAATAAGTCCACGACGACAAAGATAACAGACATGCCATCGGATTTTGGAAGGTCCACTATGAAATCCATGGAGACACTAGCCCAAGGGTGTTCAGGAATAGGTAGATTCTGTAATAGCCCCAGAGGTAATTGATGTGAAGGTTTACAAGTCTGGAATGTGGGACATGACTTGACATACTTGGTAACCGACAGTCTCATAGATGGCCACCAGAAATATCTGCGAAGAAGATCAAGGGTCTTGTGTATACCCAAATGACCAGCTAAAGAGAAGTCATGGGACAACTATAGGGCTTTGTTGCGGAGTGAGGGTGGTACATAAAATCTGGAGTGGTTGCAGAGAACTCCGTTAACATCAGGTAAGAGTGGGTAAGAGGATTTTGTTGTATCCAGCTGCTGTTGGGTCTTTAGTTCGGCGAAGTCCTTAGAGAGGAGACCTATGATATGGGACTTCGGGATGATAGTCGAGTAAGGTGAGGCTGTCTGGAGTCTAGGATCCTTACGGGAGAGGGCGTCAGCCTTTCCGTTCTTTGTTCCAGGACGGTAAGTGATGGTGTATGAGAATCGGGAAAAGTAGAGACTCCAGCGGAGCTGACGGGCTGAGAGCGTGCGGTTGGTCTGGAGGTATTGCAAGTTCTTATGGTCCGTGTAAATCACTATGGGTTGTTCTGCGCCCTCCAATAAGTGTCTCCACTGGTCAAAGGATGACTTAATGGCCAAAAGCTACTTTTCACCAACGGGATAGTTCAACTCCGCTGGTGTCAGTAGTCTGGAAAAGTAACATACTGGATGGAGTGAGTCGTTTGGAGAAGCTGACGGGCTGAGAGCGTGCGGTTGGTCTGGAGGTATTGCAAGTTCTTATGGTCCGTGTAAATCACTATGGGTTGTTCTGCGCCCTCCAATAAGTGTCTCCACTGGTCAAAGGATGACTTAATGGCCAAAAGCTACTTTTCACCAACGGGATAGTTCAACTCCGCTGGTGTCAGTAGTCTGGAAAAGTAACATACTGGATGGAGTGAGTCGTTTGGAGAAGCTTTCTGTGAGAGAACGGAGCCAATAGCGTACTCCGATGTATCCACCTCCAGAACGAACTGGGCTTTGCTATTTGGTAATTGTAGAACTGGGGATGTGATAAACCGTGTTTTAAGGAGAACAAAGGCCTTCTGTGCCTGGGAAGTCCATAGAAAGGTTGATGTGGTTTTGGTTAAGTTAGTGAGGGGTTTGGTGATGGATGCAAAATCTTTAATGAACCGTCTATAAAAATTTGCAAAGCCTAAGAACCGTTGGACGTCTTTTATATTGGAAGGTCTTGGCCAGGAGGTGATAGCTGTGATTTTACCCTCTTCCATCATAATGTTACTTTTACTAATACTGTAGCCCGAGAAGGAAACCTCACTGACATGGAAAAGGCATTTTTCAAGCTTAACATACAATTTGTGTGTCTGTAATCTGGATAATAGAAGCCTGACGTGATTGATATGTTCAGAGTAAGTAGGAGAGTAGATTAGAATGTCGTCAAGGTAGACCACCAGAAAAGTGTCAAGGATATCCCTAAAGATGTCATTTATGAAGTTTTGAAATGTTGCCGGAGCATTGCAGAGACCGAACGGCATAACGGTATACTCTAAAAGTCCATACCTGGTCCTAAATGCCGTCAGCCACTCGTCTCCGGCCCTTATTCTAACAAGGTTGTAGGCGCCCCTAAGATCCAGTTTTGTGAATATAGCTGCGCCTCTTAACCTCTCAATCAATTCTGGGATGAGAGGTAGTGGGTATCGGTTCTTTACAGTACGCTTATTGAGTTCCCGATAATCAATTATGGGACAAAAGGACCCATCCTTGTTTTTAACAAAAAATATGCCGGCTCCGGCAGGGGAAGTGGATGGTCGGATAAACCCCTTCTTTAAATTCTCAGCAATGTAGGTCTTCAGATGGAGTAATTCGGGTCTTGAGAGGGGGTAAATATGACCATAGGGTATGGTTACCCCCGGGGAGAAGGTCTATGGGGCAATCGTAAGGCCTATGTGGAGGCAATGTCTCAGCCTCTTTTTTGTTAAAAACCTCAGAGAAGTCGAGATATTGAGAAGGAATGGTAGGAGTAGTTGTGGAAAGCAAGTGGGAATTCGGGAAACACGTGGAAGTACAGTACGGTGATAAGAAAGATAAGGTGAGAGACTCCCAATGAACCGTAGGTTGGTGTTTTTTGAGCCAAGAGATACCCAGAACGATAGGATAAATTGGAGAAGAAATGATATCAAAAGAGATGGTCTCAGAATGACCAGAAGAAGAGGTAACAAGCAGAGGGATGGTTTGTTGAGAGATAGGACCTGATGCTAGAGGTGTACCATCAATGACTTTAAGAGGCAAGGGTGTGCTTTTGAACAGAAAAGGTATTTTATTAACTTCAACTAAACTTAAATCAATAAAGTTGGCACATGCTCCGGTGTCAATCATGGCATTACAGTTTATCCTGTGACGATCCCACTGCAAGAGTAAAGGTAGGGTAAGATAAGTTGTAGATATGTTTTTTGTATGCAAGCATTGTTTAGTTGTGAGTGCCTTACCTAACTTCTGCTTTAAGAGTAAAGGATATTCCTTAACTGTATGTTCAGTACCCCCACAATACATACAGAGATTGAGTGTACGGCATCTAGCCTTCTCTTGTGGGGAGAGAGGTCCTCTTAGGAAACTGATATCCATAGGTAGTTCTGCTGAAGAACTAGAAGTAGGAGGTGTTGGTAATACCCTACGTACAGGAGTTGTAGATGGATTTCTTTCTTGTCTCCTCTCCCTAAGCCTACGGTCTATAGTGATAGTAAGAGCGTATAACTCTTCAAGGCGGTCTGGTATGCCTACCCTGGCTAGTTCGTCCTTAATGTCTTCCGCCAATCCAAGGCGATATTGGTTTTTTAAAGAGACCTCATTCCAGAGGGAATCTCTAGCCCAGATCTTGAACCGGGTGATATACTCCTCTACCGGTGTTTTTAGCTGCCTTAGGTTTCTGAGTTTACCTTCTGCAGTAACTTGCCGATAGGGGTCGTCATAGAGGGTAGACAGAGCTTTGAGGAATGCATCTAAAGAGTTTAGGATAGGATCCTGGGTCTCATAAAATGAATCTGCCCAGGCCCTAGGTTCTCCCCTCAAGTAGGATAGTATAGTAAGCACCTTGCTCCTGTCAGTCGCATAGGTCCTGGGACGCAAGTCAAACAATAGTAGACAGGCATTTCTAAACTGTCTGAAAGTGGAGCGATCTCCAGAAAACTTCTCTGGGTATGAGACCTGAGGTTCAGCCTGGTGGTCATTTCCAGAATTTCTGTTTGATAAAACTTCCCTTAAACAGGCTTTGAGGCTCTGGTTCTCTACCTGTTGCTCTCTAAAAGCCTGGGTCAGATTATCTAAACGTTGATTAAGGCTGTGTAGTTGTGGGGTCACATCAGATGGCTCCATTATAATATGGCTGGTTTATTATGTAATACCGTGTGAGAATCAACAAGTGTTTATGTAATAAATACGGCCTTTAAGCAGGTTAAATAAATGTGGTGTGTTACAAGTCACTAAGTGTGCTTGCTAGTGAGTAAACACTAACTTAATCACTTGTGGTAATTTAGCCTCAGAGATAAGACCCAGTAATTTGAGCAGTATTAATGAGCTTTAAATTAGGCAGGACTATAAAGTGCTATAGGAAACTTAGGGGTTGCACCAGTAAGTAATAATCTACAAAGTCAGTATAACTGGAGACAGGAGTGAATATGGAACCCAGACCGCACTGATCTAAACAGAGATGGTATCGTTTAATGCAGCTGTTGTTTAGAGTATTGCAGAGATACTGACAGATGAGTTAACACAGACTTATGCACTTTATATACAGAACCTGAATTCAGTTGCTGAGCCAGAGAGGAATCCCTGATGCAAATAGCCAGAATCCCCACAAGTAATTGAAAGCGTGCAGCGTGGTTATGGCTCCGTGTAGCTGGGAGTCAGTAGGCTGTCTGTTTAGACAGAGCGGTAGTGTGTTCCGGCGCTGCGGTGACGTCAGCGCCTGTGACAGCTTGAAGCAGAAGCTGCTTGTATCGGCAAAGGTTTCTCTGAACAGGAGAACTTTCTTTTGGTAGCAAGGTAAGGAGTAGAGCTGCTTTACTTTAGCTATAAACTTCAATAAACCAGCAATGCATCTTGGTTGAAAGGAGACTAAATAGGGAAACCTGATCAGCTCAATTGATTTAAAAGGTGGTATGACAGGTTAGATACGCTGTGTAAGGTGGAATGGATTTAGACATGACACCCCCCCCCCCCACACTGGTCACCACCATCTTAGGTACTGGCACGGTCTGCCAGTTTACATTACAGGCAGTACATTTTTTTCCCCATAAACTGCAGTGTGAACCATCTTCCCCCCCCCTCACAGCTTTCTGACCCTCCATCTATTACTTGATGCTGTCTGTGAGTGCCTAGTTTGTAGAGATTTTTTATTAATAATTACTCATTTATTTTTTCTGTAGTGTAGCGGTCCCCCTTCCCCTCAACCTATTGTCATAGAGAGCCCCCCATTCACCACTTTTCCATAGTGTAGTGTCCCATCCCTCCCTCTCACCTTCAATTTTTTTTTCTGTAGTGTAGGGCAACTCTCACTCCCCCTTCCCTGCTGGGCTGCTCACCGGCTATGTCCTCTAGGCTTAAGGGGTTAAATATATTTGTGCAGACACAGTTTGCATAGGTTTAATTATGATTGCTTCGTACTTGGAATAGAATGTGCAAATGAAGAAAACCACTGGCGCTATAAGAAATAAGCTAGGATTTATACTACCGTTTCAAAGTTATAACTTGTCTAAGTTTAATGTGTAAGCAATTATCCTGGGTGAGTTAACGTTATAAAGTCTCTATGAGAAAAGCTAAACTCAAAGCTTAATAGGTGAATAAAACTATATATAGAGGAAATCTATAGACGTGTTTCAATTAAGGAGTGTGTTCAAATGACAGGTCTGTATATACAGTCAATATTAAATGGTGTCCGTAAAAGAAAAATAAAGATGTGATAGATAAAAAATAATCTTATTTAATATTCTTAAAACATATAAAACGAATACATATGAATTTAAAACATAGGGACGTCTCCCTGTAGGAACTAAGAAAATATGTTTATATGCAGTCTATTTGCCTTTCAAGGAGTAGGACAATGAAAAGTTTAAAACTGGATCAATTTCGCCCCTCTTTGGTGTGCAACAGTCATAGTGTGTAAACCGTAAGGTACCTTACAAGTGTCCGTTGAAGATTCGTTTTATATGTTTTAGGAATATTAAATAAGATTATTTTTTATCTATCACATCTTTATTTTTCTTTTACGGACACCATTTAATATTGACTGTATATACAGACCTGTCATTTTAACACACTCCTTAATGGAAACACGTCTATAGATTTCCTCTATATATAGTTTTATTCACCTATTAAGCTTTGAGTTTTGCTTTTCTCATAGAGACTTTATAACGTTAACTCACCCAGGATAATTGCTTACACATTAAACTTAGACAAGTTATAACTTTGAAACGGTAGTATAAATCCTAGCTTATTTCTTATAGCGCCAGTGGTTTTCTTCATTTGCACATTCTATTCTCACTTAAACTACTGAGGAGGAGTAGTTTCTTTCCGCTAGGCATTTAGGATTTATAGTCAGCGCCAACCCTCCTCTCTTCACTTCGTACTTGGAAACCTTATATATTCATTTGTGCCATATAACCCAAGTTGAGGAACTTAAGGAAGAAAATTACTTATGTTGCATTTGGCATTATTGATTTTTTATGAGCAGACAGTTATGGCCAGAGTCCCTTGTATAGCCCTGGGTATTAGTAGTATAAACCCTGAATGTGAATTTGCCTTTTGTGTCCAGCTGTTCTGGCTGCTCCTGGACTATTCCTGCCAATTCCCAGTGCAGGCAGATGCTTCTATGTGTGGTTTTGGTACAGTACTCAGCTCAGTGGATTTCAAGGGGTTGAGCTTCCAGTAACCTATGTCAGCAGAAAGCTTCTGGATAGAGAGGCCAGCTATGCAACAATAGAGATGGTGCCTAGCTCTGGTATGGGCTGTCCAGAAATTGCAAACCTATCTCTGAGGCTGAGAATTTACTTTTATTACCAACCACCATCTACTCCACTGGCTAAACCGGGTATCAGGGGATAAAGGACGATTGTTACAGCGGAGCTTGGCAATGCAACTTGTTTTATGTTTGGCATGATATGAGCCCATGGAAATGCTGATGAACTGTCTTAACAAGAGGACATTAATGAGCCAGACCAGAGAGTGGTCCGGGGAAGGTCTGAAAATTAGGACCACTCACTGGCCTCACTCTAGCCCTCAGCAGTTAAGGGAGATGTTTAGTGCTGGATTAATAACTAACAGACTCTATTTAACCTGACAATATTAGTTGCATCCTTATCTCCTCTCAAAAAACTAATTGGAAATTCCTCTCTGTCAGTGCTTGGTTGTATGTGTTTAATTGTTATTGATTTTTATTTACAAGTCTTTCGCATATATACTGGGATAATGATATTGGTTCTGTATAATTATCTGTGTGGCATTCAATAAAGGATAGAAAAGGAAATGTGTTACAAATAAAATCCTATAATGATTACACTACACTGTATGTTTTTAAAAAGAGAAAAGAAGAAAAAAAAAGGACTCAAACATAGACAGGCTGGAGGTGTCTGTAAAATAATCTGCATTTCTCAACAAATAGGCCATAAATTTACAGGGTAAAAGAAACAAAATGCATATAAACCATTCAAAAATGTACATTAAAATATACAAGTGGTAAATACAAGGGAGCAGGGGTCTGAGGAGAACTGGGAGAGACAACAGCTCAAAAATAAATAAAAATGACAGAAGGGAAACGGGAAGAAAAGTTCCCCGAGCACCGTTTCATCACCTGTGGGATGGTGGGCGGGGATAGAAAGCTTTTGGGGTAGGTAGATCTTGCTGAAAGGCTGAATAAAATCACCACTGGAAAAGCCTGAATTGCACACAACGTCAATGTCTGGAGAATGCTGCTTTAAACTTGTTCATGGATCATCACCGGCAGTAAAGCGTTATCACGACTCGGATAACTAGCAGGGGTGATAATGGTCATCTATAACTGTACAGGAGCTGCTCACAAATACTGACTGTAGGAATGTCACTAGACCTTGCCCAGTAGGAATATTCAGCCCGTAAGACCAGGACACAGCAGGGGCCAGGCATGACGTGTACAGGGGGGGAATTCAGCATCAAGAGGTATGTGCATTATGGGGGGCAGAAATCTGCAAAGTACGGATGTTGTAGAGCTTCATCAGCAGAAATCCTCTGAACTGGGTTACACTTCAGTAAGTTCTGAGAAAATAAAAAGGAGGAGATCAGTGCCAGGTTACCAGAGTTGTCTTTACCTTAAGTTTCAAAATATTCTCCCTTCTCTAATATTTTCCCTAAAGTCAATGCTGTGCACACAGTTATCACCTGGCAATGCGATGGAGCTCTATTTGCCACTGTAGTTAAAAGTGAGCCCCAGCATAACTGCCTCTGAGCATTACACTACAGATAAGATCTCTCATTCTTCCTTCCTACATACTGTGTGTGTCATGTGGTGCAGCTCTATTTGCCACTGTAGTTAAAAGTGAGCCCCAGCATAACTGCCTCTGAGCATTACACTACAGATAAGTTCTCTCATTCTTCCTTCCTACATACTGTGTGTGTCATGTGGTGCAGCTCTATTTGCCACTGTAGTTAAAAGTGAGCCCCGGCATAACTGCCTCTGAGCATTACACTACAGATAAGTTTGTTCTCTCATTCTTCCTTCCTACATACTGTGTGTGTCATGTGGTGCAGCTCTATTTGCCACTGTAGTTAAAAGTGAGCCCCAGCATAACTGCCTCTGAGCATTACACTACAGATAAGTTTGTTGTCTCATTCTTCCTTCCTACATACTGTGTGTGTCATGTGAAGCAGCTCTATTTGCCACTGTAGTTAAAAGTGAGCCCCGGCATAACTGCCTCTGAGCATTACACTACAGATACGTTTGTTCTCTCATTCTTCCTTCCTACATACTGTGTGTGTCATGTGGTGCAGCTCTATTTGCCACTGTAGTTAAAAGTGAGCCCCAGCATAACTGCCTCTGAGCATTACACTACAGATAAGTTTGTTGTCTCATTCTTCCTTCCTACATACTGTGTGTGTCATGTGAAGCAGCTCTATTTGCCACTGTAGTTAAAAGTGAGCCCCAGCATAACTGCCTCTGAGCATTACACTACAGATAAGTTTGTTGTCTCATTCTTCCTTCCTACATACTGTGTGTATCATGTGGTGCAACCTCTAATGAACTTGCACAGATGTACAGGAAAGGGCATCAGATAATACAGTTTTATCCTTTTGTGATATCACAGCACATAAAGGATTCTAATGCAAGACGGAAATGCTGATTCATTACAGAATGTTATTTTAGCACCAGTGCTCCTTGCTTAGGGTTTAAACACACAACTAAAGTACTATTGGGGGGCCTCAGCAAATTTCCAGAGCAAGACACAGGCATCGAGTCAATTAGAAGTGCATGTAGCTTCCTGTCACTGACAATACCCTGCTCAATGCTCATGAGCAGACCTGTGCTGTGGCTTCCTGTTCCAACAAATCAGAGCATTTATGTTAGAATATCCCTGTAATGACCGTCACCAGTCTGTCACAGGTAAAACTAAATTGTGGAAAAGCCTCATTCATCAGGAGGACAGACTCCTACTCACTAGCAGATTTTATTTCCTCCAGGACATACTGGTGCAGTAAGGTTCTGCAGGGGAGGGATCCTAGCATGTTCCTATGGAGATGTGAGGCAGGGCACAGCTAGAGGAGCCACCGGGCAGCTTTGTCAGCCATAATAATAAGCTTTCTCCCTCTGTGCATATCACTAAATACACACATATCCCCCTTGTTCTCCCATCAGCACTTGTCATTTGTTTTAAGGCTGTGTAGTCCCAAGGGATTGCTTTAAACTCACTTGCAGAGTTTCTCTGGACGCTATAGTGAAAGCAGAAACTCCTGGCCATGTTTATTTCATTTTAACAAAACATGTCAGGATGTACACTGCTGCAGTTATATAAGTATCAGCGAATGAAGATTTCTTCCCTTACGGCACATTGTGCCCAAATTGTTTAATATGGAATCAAATTATTATCTGGGAGCCACATTACATATACCTTGATCATATAATGTAACATATAGTAAGTATAATCACATTATTTAATGTTACATTTATACAAGAGTTTTATGTCTGTACTTTTCTCCCAATACAGACATTCGATATGAGTAAAAACACACAAGAAGCAGATAAGACCGGTTATTTGAGACACTAAGCTGTGTAATGTGTTGGCTCTTTATAAAAAAATGAGAATACTATAATAAAAAACCCAGAAATGTAGTCTCTGATGTAACTACTGTGTGCTTGAGACGCATCATAACCCCCCAAAACCCGCTCAACACGATACCTGTAGCAAATCCCGTCCCGTGGCATTCAGCTTGGGCACAACGTTCACTAGAGACGTGGTAGCTGGATACATAGGGTACGGCTGAGGAAGACACAAGAAAACATTAAAACCAACGAAAACAGAAAGCTGGCATTGTCTACTGGGGAGGGCTGGTGTATGAGGTCATCAGGATAAAGAAAAACTGAACAGAGACTGAAATATACAAAAGGGGGGGGGCACGTAAACAATAACAAAACATGGTCATTAGATATCTTTACATTACAACAAAAAACGCCAATGCCCTACCCCAAAATGAGCACTGTAAAGACCAAGCACGACTCTCTGCCCCTCGTAAGATATTGTGTGATGATCACTTAAAGGTGCAAACAATTTTATTACAAAAACTGCAGTGCATCAGGCAAAAGTACAGACATAAATCTATATCATGTGTACCTCGTATGTATGTAGTGATCAGACAAACTTACAGATATAAATCTATATCACGTGTACCTCGTATGTATGTAGTGATCAGACAAACTTACAGACATAAATCTATATCACATGTGCCTCGTATGTATGTAGTGATCAGACAAACTTACAGATATAAATCTATATCACGTGTACCTCGTATGTATGTAGTGATCAGACAAACTTACAGATATAAATCTATATCACCTGTACCTCGTATGTATGTAGTGATCAGACAAACTTACAGATATAAATCTATATCACGTGTACCTCGTATGTATGTAGTGATCAGACAAACTTAGACATAAATCTATATCACATGTGCCTCGTATGTCTGTAGTGATCAGACAAACTTACAGATATAAATCTATACCACGTGTACCTTGTACGTCTGTAGTGATCAGACAAACTTACAGACATAAATCTATATCACCTGTACCTCGTATGTATGTAGTGATCAGACAAACTTACAGACATAAATCTATATCATGTGTACTTCATATGTATGTAGTGATCAGACAAACTTACAGACATAAATCTATATCACCTGTACCTCGTATGTATGTAGTGATCAGACAAACTTACAGACATAAATCTATATCACGTGTGCCTCGTATGTCTGTAGTGATAAGACAAACTTACAGATATAAATCTATATCACGTGTACCTCGTATGTCTGTAGTGATCAGACAAACTTACAGACATAAATCTATATCACGTGTACCTTGTATGTCTGTAGTGATCAGACAAACTTACAGACATAAATCTATATCACGTGTGCCTCGTATGTCTGTAGTGATCAGACAAACTTACAGACATAAATCTATATCACGTGTGCCTCGTATGTCTGTAGTGATCAGACAAACTTACAGACATAAATCTATATCACCTGTACTTCATATGTATGTAGTGATCAGACAAACTTACAGATATAAATATATATCATGTGTACCTCGTATGTATGTAGTGATCAGACAAACTTAGACATAAATCTATCATGTGTACCTCGTATGTATGTAGTGATCAGACAAACTTACAGACAAACCTATATCACCTGTACCTCGTATGTCTGTAGTGATCAGACAAACTTACAGACATAAATCTATATCACATGTGCCTCGTATGTCTGTAGTGATCAGACAAACTTACAGACATAAATCTATATCACGTGTACCTCGTATGTCTGTAGTGATCAGACAAACTTAGACATAAATCTATATCACCTGTACCTCGTATGTATGTAGTGATCAGACAAACTTACAGACCTAAATCTATATCACATGTACCTCGTATGTATGTAGTGATCAGACAAACTTACAGATATAAATCTATATCACATGTACCTCGTATGTCTGTAGTGATCAGACAAACTTACAGACATAAATCTATATCACGTGTACCTCATATGTATGTAGTGATCAGACAAACTGACAGATATAAATCTATATCACATGTGCCTCGTATGTCTGTAGTGATCAGACAAACTTAGACATAAATCTATATTACATGTACCTCGTATGTATGTAGTGATCAGACAAACTTACAGACATAAATCTCACGTGTACCTCGTATGTATGTAGTGATCAGACAAACTTACAGATATAAATCTATATCACGTGTACCTCGTATGTATGTAGTGATCAGACAAACTTACAGACATAAATCTATATCACCTGTACCTCGTATGTATGTAGTGATCAGACAAACTTACAGACATAAATCTATATCACGTGTACCTCGTATGTATGTAGTGATCAGACAAACTTAGACATAAATCTATATCACCTGTACCTCGTATGTATGTAGTGATCAGACAAACTTACAGACATAAATCTATATCACCTGTACCTCGTATGTATGTAGTGATCAGACAAACTTACAGACATAAATCTATATCACCTGTACCTCGTATGTATGTAGTGATCAGACAAACTTACAGACATAAATCTATATCACGTGTACCTCGTATGTATGTAGTGATCAGACAAACTTACAGACCTAAATCTATATCACGTGTACCTCGTATGTATGTAGTGATCAGACAAACTTACAGACATAAATCTATATCACGTGCCTCGTATGTATGTAGTGATCAGACAAACTTACAGACAAATCTATATCATGTGTACCTCGTATGCCTGTAGTGATCAGACAAACTTACAGACAAATCTATATCATGTGTACCTCGTATGCCTGTAGTGATCAGACAAACTTAGACAAATCTATATCACGTGTACCTCGTATGTATGTAGTGATCAGACAAACTTACAGACAAATCTATATCACCTGTACCTCGTATGTATGTAGTGATCAGACAAACTTACAGACAAATCTATATCACGTGTACCTCGTATGTATGTAGTGATCAGACAAACTTACAGACATAAATCTATATCATGTGTACCTCGTATGTCTGTAGTGATCAGACAAACTTACAGACAAATCTATATCACCTGTACCTCGTATGTATGTAGTGATCAGACAAACTTACAGACATAAATCTATATCACATGTGCCTTGTATGTCTTTGTGGCAAACCTCGCTACTTATGAACTATGCAGGAATTGTTATTTAGGCTAATGGTTAAAATGTATGTTAAACTGTATGCTACTGTTTAGATCCTACTGCCTCTCTGCTACAATTGCCAAGAGTGCCAAGAGTAGTTATTTGCTTGTCTCTGCCTGCCCAGGATATATTGCAGATCCTGCTGCCTCTCTGCTACAATTACCAAGAGTAGTTACTTGCTTGTCTCTGCCTGCCCAGGATATATTGCAGATCCTGCTGCCTCTCTGCTACAATTGGTGGCAAGCGATGGGATTCAAACCGCACAGCAAGTCGTAGGACATGTGATGTATATGAACAGACAGCGAATGGGGACAGATTATACCAGACTAAAGAGAACTGCATTGAAGGAATTACTGGAGGCGAGAGGAATTATTGGCAGCAATAAAACCAAAGCAAGGCTGATTGCAGAGCTCATGGAGGGAGACCGGGTAGCAGGTACGGCCGTATCCATGGCGAACAATGAAACTGAATTCCAAAAAGAGATGCGGACCCGGTTGGCTTTTTTTCCGCTACCCCATTCGGAGGAGCTCCTGACACGGACATCAGAAGACGTACAGGAGTACTTGATGGTGACCCAACAAACCACCCCGAGACCCGGAGAGGGGCTACCAGTACACTCCAGTGCTGGTACAGGGAAAGCTAAGATTCCCTACCACGCATTCAAGGATCATACCGACACGGAGGATATCGATGGGTACCTACAGGACTTTGAGCGATTATGCCAACTGCATAATATTAGTACCGCTGACCAAGTTCCCCTACTGGCGGGCGGGCCACTGAAGCCTACCGCACCATACCAGATGAGGACAGCAGGGACTACCAGAAGGTAAAACAGGCCATCCTGACTAGGTATGCTATTACCCCGGAGGCATACCGACAGCGGTTCCAAGACCTGAAGAAGCTGGAGAAAGATACCCACACTGAGTGGGTGCATCGGCTAACCAGGGCCGCTAAAGGCTGGTTGCAGGCAGCCCAAGTCACCCAGTTGGAAGACCTTTTACAACTCCTGTTGATGGAGCAATTCTTCCAAGGGGTGTCCACTGAATTGCAAAACTGGCTGAGAGATCGAAAACCGTGCACGGTACATACCGCAGCGACCTTGGCCGACGAATACCAAGACGCTCGGAGAGCTCAACGAACACAGCAACGCTCCAGTATTGGGGTCACCCCAACCCCCACTGCAGCTCCCACACCTCTGCTACCCCATCCTGGAGTGGGAATCTACCCCCCCCCCCTCCCAGATACCAGACTCGATCAGCTATCCGTTGCCATCTTTGTAACCAACAAGGGCACATTCAGAGAGACTGTCCCAGGAACAAGAACCGATCCACCTGGAACAACCAGAACAACTTGTCAAACAACGGGGCAGCTGTACACTGCTACCAGAACGAGCCCCGACTACAGACCCAACCCGCAGTCTTACACGAGGAACCCTTGGGCATCTTACACGAGGTAAAACCAGTACAGGCCGCTTCCTACAACCTACAAAGCCACCGCCAGGTGGTCTATATAGAGGGCCGACGTGTCCAAGGGCTGCGTGACTCTGGGGCCACCATAACCTTGCTCCGGCAACATTTAGTTTCCACCAATCAACTCACCGGAGACTGTGTAGCTGACCGGGTGGCCGGGAGAGCCATTTACAAGATTCCCACGGCCAAAGTACACTTGGATTGGGGAGCAGGGTCGGGGAACGTAGAAGTGGGCCTTATGCAAAATTTGCCCGCAGACGTTACTTTGGGCAACGACTTAGGGGAGCTGACTTCAGCGTTTGCACCCCGAACCTCCCCACAAGCAGCACTGCCCATGGTTACCCGACAACAGGCCCGCACCAACGCACTGGCTGATCACTCTGAGGCTCAGGTAAGCAATCACCCCCCTAATGTCTCTTGGGCCCCTCCACTAGAGTTTGGTAGCGAAGTGGCCACTGACCCTCGTTGCAAGTATATAGGGATAAGGTAGACCAGAATCAGGCGGGGTTGGAAGGAGAGAGGTACGGTTGGGACAAGGGGTTACTGTACAGGTATGCAGAGAAGATAGTGGCTGGATCTATTCCCCTGTCCGTTCAGCAGTTAATAGTACCTCAGAGGTATAGACGAGAACTGCTACGGGTTGCCCACGATATTCCGCTGTCAGGCCACCTAGGAGTTAGTTGGACGAAGCACCGCCTAACAGGGATCACCAAAGATATTAGGCAGTATTGCCAGACGTGTGACACCTGCCAACGAGTAGGGAAAAGAGGAGACCGATATAAGGCGAAGCTACACTCCCTCCCCATAATAGAGGAGCCTTTTAGTCGAGTGGCGGTGGACCTCATTGGCCCCCTAGCCAAGCCTAGCCCCTCGGGGAAGAGGTATATACTCACGGTCGTGGATTATGCCACCCGATATCCCGAGGCAGTGGCTCTGGCTAATATTCATGCCGAGACCGTGGCGGATGCCCTCATCAGAATCTTCTCCCGCATGGGATTTCCCCGGGAGATTATTTCGGACCGGGGCACCCAGTTTACGGCAGCGATTACCCACCAGTTATGGAGAGCATGTGGCGTGAAACCCATTGTAAATTCCGCTTATCACCCCCAGTCTAATGGGCTCTGTGAACGGTTTAATGGAACACTAAAACAGATGCTCCGCACGTTCATGGATACCCAGAAGAACTGGGAGCGGTTTCTACCCCATTTGCTTTTCGCCTACCGGGAGGTACCTCAGGAGTCCACGGGGTTCTCTCCCTTTGAATTATTATTCGGAAGGAGGGTACGGGGTCCCCTAGACTTAATCCGAGAGCATTGGGAGGGGGAAGTCACTAGTGACGGTACTCCTATAGTACCATACGTGCTGGAGTTTAGGGAGCGCCTGGAGGCCCTGACTCGGACCGTCCGCTCCAACCTTCAGGCGGCTCAAACCCGTCAGCGCCGTTGGTATGATAGGGGCGCCAGGGACCGCAGTTTTCAGACTGGGCAGAAGGTGCTAATCTTAAAACCGGTCAAAAATGATAAACTGCAGGCCTCCTGGCAGGGCCCATACAAGGTAGTGGAACAAATCTGTGACACCACCTATGTGATCGGCCCATGTACTGGAGCAGGCGGTAGACGCATGCTCCATGTAAATATGTTGAAGCCGTACCATGAACGCGCAGAGGAGGTGAATGCTATTTGCGCCCCTGCGGCGGACGACGCAGACAGTTTACCTCTTCCCGACCTCCTAGGAATGAAGAACCGGAACGAAGGTCTGGGAGAGGTACAATTGGGTAAGCGGTTAAGTCCTCGGGAACGAGCTCAAATAGCAGAGCTACTGCAGGTAAAGAGAGACACGTTCTCCAACGTGCCTGGATATACCCGACTGGCCACCCATAGGGTAGAAACCCCAGGTCACCTCCCCATGCGTCAACCTCCTTACCGCATACCAGAATCGGTAAGAGAACATATGCGGAAGGAGATTGACGAGATGCTACAGTTAGGAGTGACTGAGCACTCGGACAGCCCCTAGGCAGCGGGCAGCAGAAGCCCGCCCGAACCGGCCAAGGTAGAGGCCATAGCCAAGTGGCCCACTCCCCGTACCAAGACCCAAGTGCTAGCCTTTCTAGGTACCGCAGGCTATTATAGGAAGTTTGTACCTAATTATAGTACCCTAGCCAAACCCCTCACCGACCTCACCAGTAAAAACCTTCCTAAGATTGTTACCTGGAGCCCAGAGTGTGAACAAGCATTCCAAGAACTGAAAAACGCTCTCGTAAATGCCCCTATCCTTGCTGCCCCGGATCCAACTAAACGCTTTCTCGTCCATACAGACGCTTCTATGTTTGGATTGGGAGCCGTGCTGAGCCAAGTCGGGGCTGATGGCAGCGAACATCCTGTGGCCTACCTAAGCAGGAAACTGTTACCCCGAGAAGTTAGCTACGCCGCCATCGAAAAGGAATGCCTGGCCGTGGTGTGGGCCCTCAAGAAACTTCAGCCATATCTATATGGACAACAATTTTCCCTGCTCACAGATCACAACCCGTTGGTGTGGCTGAACAGGGTATCCGGAGACAATGCCCGGCTGTTGCGCTGGAGTTTGGCGCTGCAGCCGTTTGACTTAACAATCCATTACCGACCTGGGAAGCAAAACGGCAACGCCGACGGGTTGTCCAGACAAACTGAACTTGAACCTTGATCTGTGAAAACTCCTCCGGACCTTCCCAAGCCAATCCGTTGGGATCAGACTGGGTATGCCGGTTTGGTTCTGGGGGAGCATTGTGGCAAACCTCGCTACTTATGAACTATGCAGGAATTGTTATTTAGGCTAATGGTTAAAATGTATGTTAAACTGTATGTTACTGTTTAAACTCCCTGCTGTTTCAGTTGGGAAACCCCTTGTAGGGGAGACTGTTTTTAAAAAGTTTTGTTTGTTTTTTCTGTTGAAGAAAAAAGTTGTTGTTGACTCCCAAGCTATGTGTCGTCTAGTTCTTGGTGGAAAGGGGTTATTATTACAATTACCAGGAGTAGTTGCTTGCTTGTCTCTGCTTACCCAAAAGATATTGCAGATCCTGCTACCTCTCTGCTACAATTACCAAGAGTAGTTATTTGCTTGTCTCTGCCTACCCAAAAGATATTACAGATCCTACTGCCTCTCTGCTACAATTGCCAAGAGTGCCAAGAGTGGTTGCTTGCTTGTCTCTGCCTGCCCAGGATATATTGCAGATCCTGCTGCCTCTCTGCTACACATGTGCCTTGTATGTCTGTAGTGATCAGACAAACTTACAGACATAAATCTATATCACGTGTACCTCGTATGTATGTAGTGATCAGACAAACTTACAGACATAAATCTATATCATGTGTACCTCATATGTCTGTAGTGGTCAGACAAACTTACAGACATAAATCTATATCACGTGTACCTCGTATGTATGTAGTGATCAGACAAACTTACAGACATAAATCTATATCACGTGTACCTCGTATGTATGTAGTGATCAGACAAACTTACAGACATAAATCTATATCACGTGTACCTCGTATGTATGTAGTGATCAGACAAACTTACAGACATAAATCTATATCATGTGTACCTCATATGTCTGTAGTGGTCAGACAAACTTACAGACATAAATCTATATCACGTGTACCTGGTATGTATGTAGTGATCAGACAAACTTACAGACCTAAATCTATATCACGTGTACATCGTATGTATGTAGTGATCAGACAAACTTACAGACATAAATCTATATCATGTGTACCTCATATGTCTGTAGTGGTCAGACAAACTTACAGACATAAATCTATATCACGTGTACCTCGTATGTATGTAGTGCTTAGACAAACTTACAAACATAAATCTATATCATGTGTACCTCATATGTCTGTAGTGATCAGACAAACTTACAGACAAATCAATATCACGTGTGCCTCGTATGTATGTAGTGATCAGACAAACTTACAGACAAATCTATATCACGTGTGCCTCGTATGTATGTAGTGATCAGACAAACTTACAGACAAATCTATATCACGTGTGCCTCGTATGTTTGTAGTGATCAGACAAACAGACATAAATCTATACGACGTGTACCTCATATGCATGTAGTGATCAGACAAACTTACAGACATAAATCTATCACGTGTACCTCGTATGTATGTAGTGATCAGACAAACTTACAGCCATTTATCTACCACGTGTACCTCGTATGTCTGTAGTGATCAGACAAACTTACAGGCATAAATCTATATCACGTGTACCTCATATGTATGTAGTGATCAGACAAACTTACAGACATAAATCTATCACGTTTACCTCATATGTCTGTAGTGATCAGATAAACTTACAGACATGAATCTACCACATGTACCTCGTATGTATGTAGTGATCAGACAAACTTACAGACATAAATCTACCACATGTACCTTGTATGTCTGTAGTGATCAGACAAACTTACAGACATAAATCTATATCACGTGTACCTTGTATGTCTGGAGTGATCAGACAAACTTACAGACATAAATCTATTACGTGTACCTCATATGTCTATAGCAGTGACGTGCGGTGAGCTCAGAGGCTATTGAGGCAGTAGCTATGATACGCCTGAGAAGCACATATATGAACCTATAGAGGTAACTTAAATTTACGATTAAATTAGCCGGTTACACAATGACGATAAGAATAGTATCTAATATCTTGTATTTAAGCCTCTACAGACAGTCCACTTATCTCAGGGCTATTTATTTATTTATTATCTATTGACTTGCATTTTAAGCCCGTTAGTGCTGTGTCCTGCACAACTCCACGGGAGAGAGCACAATGTTATCTATATGACACACATGACTTAGCAGTCTTGTGAAAAAGCTAATAAAAAAAGCATGTGATAAGAGGCCGTCTGTAGTGACTTAAACAGTTAGAAATTTAGAGATTAAACGGTTATAAAGTATATTAATATAATAATGTTAATTGTGCAAAGCTGGGGAATGGGTAATAAAGGCGTTATCTACCTTTTTAAATAATAGCGATTTTGGTGTAGACTGAATTCTGACCCAGGGAGGATGAAACACTTGCAAGCAAACAAACAAACAAGGTTTCCAAACAATCTGACCACATGTTAAAACCAGAAACTCCCTAATGCAACTAATGCATAAAAAATGCAGGGGATGACTGGCAATTTTGGAACCAGGGGGCATGTACAATTCAGTGGCCCAAGTACCAAAAACCCTGCCTGCTATGAAATTCTATATCTAATAGTTAAAATACAAGGGAAGCAAACCACCTAAGAAATTATAGAAATAAGGCTATACAGAATTTTAATGAATATATATATATATATTTATTTATTTTTACTAACATCCATGTACAGCCCTAACATACTGCCGACATCATGAACATTTCCAGAAAACTGCTGACACCCATGTGCAGTCCTAACATACTACTGACATCTTTGTACAGTCCCTTACAAAACCATTAATCAGGGCCCCCCACACATACATAGAAACACACACTCACAAACAGATTCACATACACACAGAAACACACTCGGACATACAGAGGCACTAACACACACAGACATACACAGTGACACATAAACAGACACATACAGAATCACACACAGAAATATAAACTCAGATATACAAGAAGACTCACACAGACACGCACAGCACCATCAGATACCATATACACATAGGAACCAACATACACAAAACGAGGCACCATATGCACACAAACAGGCACCCAAAAAGCACAAACAAGAAGCCACATGCATCCTCACTCACACATACACAAGCACCCACAGGAATACACACAAATATATACAGACAAGCACATACACACACTTCCACGTGACTTTTACATGAGTTAATTATATAATAGTTGAATAAAATGTTTTATTAATATTACATGCCAGTTGTACTTGAAAAGATGGAGTGGCCCCCTGCTCCTACTAACTGTGTGCCAGTAATACACTACATTTGATTAAGATTAAGGGCCTTTTCCAATCACTTATTACAGTTTTCTGCTATATGACTCCCTTCCCTCATTTATGCCACTCATCATATACCATATTAAAACTGTCCAATCAGTTCCCCTACTCACATGAATGCCAGCTAAATGCCACAATATACCAGGCAAGATGGAAGACTCCCTGCCCCCATACATTTCCTGAGAGATATCACAGCTCACTTGTGGATTTAATATGAAAACCACTAATAATAATATATCATATAAAATAAAATAAATTAATACTAAAAATATAAAACTATACTTTTTAATAAATGACAGACAGATCATCATATTACAGAAAGACAATAAAAAGTGAGGTGTTATAAACAGGAAAACCAAAAAGCATGGGAAACTGCAGTAAAAATAATGTATTTATTGAAGGAAAACAACTGAAGTACTGACCTTAAACCAATCAGTCTATCTAATCCACATACATAGAAACAAAATCAGCACAGTTTTGTTCTCTTTCATTTTCAGTGCACATAACTAAGATACTCAGAAGTTAGTGTCTGGACCCAGTAGATCTCACCTTATATCTTGGGTGACATAGGAGTGTACTCAGCACTGACTGTTTTACAGGAGGGAAAGTACATTGTTTATTATACAGACCAGAAGAGGTTTCTGCATAAAAAACATAATTTAAGTAAGAACTTACCTGATAAATTAATTTCTTTCATATTGGCAAGAGTCCATGAGCTAGTGACATATGGGATATACAATCCTACCAGGAGGGGCAAAGTTTCCCAAACCTCAAAATGCCTATAAATACACCCCTCACCACACCCACAATTCAGGAAATTTGGAAATAATTGTGCTTTATACAAAAAAATCATAACCACCATAAAAAGGGTGGGCCTCATGGACTCTTGCCAATATGAAAGAAATTAATTTATCAGGTAAGTTCTTACATAAATTATGTTTTCTTTCATGTAATTGGCAAGAGTCCATGAGCTAGTGACATATGGGATATCAATACCCAAGATGTGGATCTTCCATTCAAGAGTCACTAGAGAGCGAGGGAATAAAAATAAAAACAGCCATATTCCGCTGAAAAAATTAATCCACAACCCAAAAAAAAATAAGTTTATTTTCATTTTGAAAGAAAAAAACTTAAATCAAAAGCAGAAGAATCAAACTGAAACAGCTGCCTGAAGAACTTTTCTACCAAAAACTGCTTCAGAAGAAGCAAATACATCAAAACGGTAGAATTTAGTAAATGTATGCAAAGAGGACCAAGTTGCCGCTTTGCAAATCTGATCAACTGAAGCTTCATTCTTAAAAGCCCATGAAGTGGAGACTGATCTAGTAGAATGAGCTGTAATTCTCTGAGGCGGGGTCTGACCCGACTCCAAATAAGCTTGATGAATCAAAAGTTTCAACCAAGAAGCCAAGGAAATAGCAGAAGCTTTCTGACCTTTCCTAGGACCAGAAAATAAAACAAATAGACTGGAAGTCTTCCTGAAATCTTTAGTAGCTTCCACATAATATTTCAAAGCTCTTACCACATCCAAAGAATGTAAGGATCTCTCCAAAGAATTCTTAGGATTAGGACATAAGGAAGGAACAACAATTTCTCTACTAATGTTGTTAGAATTCACAACTTTAGTTAAAAATTGAAAAGAAGTCCGCAAAACCGCCTTATCCTGATGAAAAATCAGAAAAGGAGACTCACAAGAAAGAGCAGATAACTCAGAAACTCTTCTAGCAGAAGAGATGGCAAAAAGAAATAACACTTTCCAAGAAAGTAGTTTAATGTCCAAAGAATGCATAGGCTCAAATGGAGGAGCCTGTATAGCCTTCAGAACCAAATTAAGACTCCAAGAGGAGAAATTGATTTAATGACAGGCTTAATACGAACTAAAGCCTGTACAAAACAGTGAATATCAGGAAGTATAGCAATCTTTCTGTGAAATAAAACAGAAAGAGCAGAGATTGGTCCTTTCAAGGAACTTGCAGACAAACCCTTATCCAAACCATCCTGAAGAAACTGTAAAATTGTAGGAATTCTAAAAGAATGCCAGGAGAATTTATGAGAAGAACACCATGAAATGTAAGTCTTCCAAACTCTATAATAAATCTTTCTAGAAACAGATTTACAAGCTTGCAACATAGTATAATCACTGAGTCAGAGAAACCTCTATGACTTAGAACTAAGCGTTCAATTTCCACACCTTCAAATTTAATGATTTGAGATCCTGATGGAAAAACGGACCTTGAGATAGTAGGTCCGGCTGTAACGGAAGTGGCCAAGGCGGGCAACTGGACATCCGAACCAGATCCGCATACCAAAACCTGTGTGGCCATGCTGGAGCCACCAGCAAAACAAAAGACTGTTCCATGATGATTTTGGAGATCACTCTTGGAAGAAGAACTAGAGGCGGGAAGATGTAAGCAGGATGATAACACCAAGGAAGTGTCAACGCAGCCACTGCTTCCGCCTGAACATCCCTGGACCTGGATAGATATCTGGGAAGTTTCTTGTTTAGATGAGAGGCCATGAGATCTATCTCTGGAAGACCCCACATCTGAACAATCTGAAAAAACACATCTGGATGGAGAGACCACTCCCCTGGATGTAAAGTCTGGCGGCTGAGATAATCCGCCTCCCAATTGTCTACACCTGGGATATGCCCCGCAGAGATTAGACAGGAGTTGGATTCCGCCCAAGCAAGTATCAGAGATACTGCTTTCATAGCTTGGGGACTGTGAGTCCCACCCTGATGATTGACATAAGCCACAGTTGTGATATTGTCTGTCTGAAAACAAATGAACGTTTCTCTCTTTAGCAGAGGCCAGAACTGAAGAGCCCTGAGAATTGCACGGAGTTCTAAAATATTTATTGGTAATCTCGCCTCTTGAGATTTCCAAACCCCTTGTGCTGTCAGAGATCCCCAACCTGAAAGACTCGCATCTGTTGAGATCACAGTCCAGGTTGGCCGAACAAAAGAAGCCCCTTGAACCAAACAATGGTGATCTATCCACCATGTCAGAGAGTGTCGTACATTGGGATTCAAGGATATTAATTGTGATATCTTTGTATAATCCCTGCACCATTGATTCAGCATACAAAGCTGTAGAGGTCTCATGTGAAAACGAGCAAAGGGGATCGGGTCCGATGCTGCAGTCATGAGACCTAAAACTTCCATGCACATAGCCACTGAAGGGAATGACAGACTGAAGGTGCCGGCATGCTGCGACCAATTTTAAAAGTCTCTTGTCTGTTAGAGACAGAGTCATGGACACTGAATCTATCTGGAAGCCTAAAAAGGTGACCCTTGTCTGAGGAATCAAGAAACTTTTTGGTAAATTGATCCTCCAACCATGTTTCAGAAGAAACAACACTAGTTGACTCGTGTGAGATTCTGCAGTACGTAAAGACTGAGCTAGTACCAAGATATCGTCCAAATAAGGAAACACCGCAATACCCTGTTCTCTGATTACAGATAGTAGGGCACCCAGAACCTTTGAAAAGATTCTTGGAGCTGTTGCTAGGCCAAATGGAAGAGCAACAAATTGGTAATGCCTGTCTAGAAAAGAGAATCTCAGAAACTGATAGTGTTCTGGATGAATCGGAATATGAAGGTATGCATCCTGCAAGTCTATTGTGGACATATAATGTCCTCGCTGAACAAAAGGCAGAATAGTCATAGTCACCATCTTGAAAGTTGGTACTCTTACATAACGATTCAAAATTTTTAGATGCAGAACTGGTCTGAATAAATTTTCTTTCTTTGGGACAATGAATAGATTTGAATAAAACACCAAACCTTGTTCCTGAGGAGGAACTGGCATGATTACCCCTGAAGACTCCAGGTCTGAAACACACTTCAGAAAAGCCTGAGCTTTTACAGGGATGCGTGAGAGAAAAAATCTTCTCACAGGAGGTCTTACTCTGAATCCTATTCGATACCCTTGAGAGACAATGCTCTGAATCCAATGATTTTGGACAGATTTTATCCAAAAATCCTTGAAAAACCTTAATCTGCCCCCTACCAGCTGAGCTGGAATGAGGGCCGCACCTTCATGGGGACTTAGGGGCTGACTTTGGTTTCCTAAATGGCTTGGATTTATTCCAATTTGAGGAAGGCTTCCAATTGGAAGCAGATTCCTTGGGGAGAGGATTGAGTTTTTGTTCCTTATTCTGACGAAAGGAACGAAAACGGTTAGAAGCCCTAGATTTACCCTTAGGTTTCTTATCCTGAGGCAAAAAAACTCCTTTTCCCCCAGTGATAGTTGAAATAATAGAATCCAACTGAGAACCAAATAAATTATTACCTTGGAAAGAAAGAGATAGTAATCTAGATTTAGATGTCATATCAGCATTCCAAGACTTAAGCCACAAATCTCTTCTAGCTAATATAGCTAAAGACATGGATCTAACATCAATTTTGATAATATCAAAAATGGCATCACAAATAAAATGATTAGCATGTTGCAGTAAGCGAATAACGCTAAATATGTCAGAATCCAATTCATGTTGCGCTAAATTTTCCAACCAGAAAGTTGATGCAGCCGCAACATCAGCCAAAGAAATAGCAGGTCTGAGAAGATGACCTGAATATAAATAGGCCTTCCTTAGATAAGATTGAAGCTTCCTATCTAAAGGATCCTTAAAGGAAGTGCTATCTTCCATAGGAATAGTGGTACGTTTAGCAAGAGTAGAAATAGCCCCATCAACTTTGGGGATTTTTTCCCAAAACTCTATAGATTTTGCTGGTAAAGGATACAATTTTTTAAACCTTGAAGAAGGAATAAAAGAAGTACCTGGCTTATTCCATTCCCTAGAAATCATATCAGAAATAGCCTCAGGAATGGGAAAAACCCTTGGAGAAACCACAGGAGGTTTAAAAACAACATTTAAACGTTTATTACACTGAACGTCAATAGGACTGGTTACCTCAATATCCGAAGTAATTAACACTTCTTTTAATAAAGAACGCATATACTCTATTTTAAATAAATAAGTAGATTTGTCAGTGTCAATGTCTGAGGAAGGATCTTCTGAATCAGATAGATCCTCATCAGAAGAGGATAAATTATTATGTTGTTGGTCATTTGAAATTTCATCAGCTAAATGAGAAGTTTTAAAAACAAAATTTATGCTTACCTGATAAATTTCTTTCTCTTGTGGTGAATCCAGTCCACGGGTTCATCCATTACTTGTGGGATATTCTCCTTCCCAATAGGAAGTTGCAAGAGGACACCCACAGCAGAGCGGTCTATATAGCTCCTCTCCTAACTGCCACCCCCAGTCATTCGACCGAAGATAAGCAAGAAAAAGGAGAAACTATAGGGTGCAGTGGTGACTGTAGTTTAAAAATAAAAAACACCTGCCTTAAAGTGACAGGGCGGGCCGTGGACTGGATACACCACAAGAGAAAGAAATTTATCAGGTAAGCATAAATTTTGTTTTCTCTTGTAAGGTGTATCCAGTCCACGGGTTCATCCATTACTTGTGGGATACCAATACCAAAGCTTTAGGACACGGATGAAGGGAGGGACAAGGCAGGAACTTAAACGGAAGGCACCACTGTCTGCAAGACCTTTCTCCCAAAAATAGCCTCCGAGGAAGCAAAAGTATCAAATTTGTAGAATTTAGAAAAAGTATGAAGCGAAGACCAAGTCGCCGCCTTACAAATCTGTTCAACAGAAGCCTCATTTTTAAAAGCCCATGTGGAAGCTACCGCTCTAGAGGAATGAGCTGCAATTCTTTGAGGAGGCTGCTGGTCAGCAGTCTCATAAGCTAAACGGATTATGCTTCTCAGCCAAAACGAAAGAGAAGATGCCAAAGCCTTTTGGCCTCTCCTCTGTCCAGAGTATACAACAAACAATGCAGATGTTTGACGAAAATCCTTAGTAGCTTGTAAATAAAACTTTAAAGCACGAACCACGTCAAGATTGTGTAATAGACGTTCCTTCTTTGAAGAAGGATTAGGACACAGTGACGGAACAACAATCTCCTGATTGATATTCTTATTAGATACCACCTTAGGAAGAAACCCAGGTTTGGTACGCAAAACAACCTTATCTGCATGGAAGATCAGATAAGGGGAATCACACTGTAAGGCAGATAACTCTGAAACTCTTCGAGCCGAAGAGATAGCTACCAAAAACAGAACTTTCCAAGATAAAAGCTTGATATCTATGGAATGCAGAGGTTCAAACGGAACCCCTTGAAGAACTTTAAGAACTAAATTTAAACTCCATGGTGGAGCAACAGGTTTAAACACAGGCTTGATTCTAACTAAAGCCTGACAAAACGCCTGGAACATCTGCCAGACGCTTGTGCAGAAGAATAGACAGAGCAGAAATCTGTCCCTTTAAGGAACTAGCTGACAATCCCTTCTCCAATCCTTCTTGGAGAAAGGATAATATCCTAGGAATCCTGACTTTACTCCATGAGTAACCCTTGGATTCACACCAATGAAAATATTTACACCATATCTTATGATAGATTTTCCTGGTGACAGGCTTTCGAGCCTGAATTAAGGTATCAATGACCGACTCAGAGAAACCACGTTTTGATAAAATCAAGCGTTCAATCTCCAAGCAGTCAGTGGCAGAGAAATTAGATTTGGATGTTTGAAAGGACCTTGGAGTAGAAGGTCCTGCCTCAGCGGCAGAGTCCATGGTGGAAGGGATGACATGTCCACCAGATCTGCATACCAAGTCCTGTGTGGCCACGCAGGTGCTATCAAAATCACCGAAGCTCTCTCCTGTTTGATCTTGGCAATCAGACGAGGGAGGAGAGGAAATGGTGGGAACACATAAGCCAGGCTGAAGGACCAGGGCACTGCTAGAGCATCTATCAGCGCTGCCTGGGGATCCCTTGACCTGGACCCGTAACAAGGGAGCTTGGTGTTCTGACGAGACGCAATCAGATCCAGTTCTGGTTTGCCCCATAGTTAAATCAGCTGGGCAAATACCTCCGGATGGAGCTCCCACTCCCCTGGATGAAAAGTCTGCCGACTTAGAAAATCCGCCTCCCAGTTCTCTACTCCTGGGATATGGATAGCTGAGAGATGGCAAGAGTGAACCTCTGCCCATAGAATTATCCTTGAAACCTCCAACATTGCCAGGGGGCTTCTTGTTCCCCCCTGATGGTTGATATAGGCTACAGTCGTGATATTGTCCGACTGAAATCTGATGAACCTGACCGCAGCTAGTTGAGGCCAAGCCTGAAGAGCATTGAATATCGCTCTCAGTTCCAGAATGTTTATCGGAAGGAGGGCTTCCTCCTGAGTCCACGGAACCTGAGCCTTCAGGGAGTTCCAGACCGCGCCCCAGCCCAGAAGGCTGGTATCTGTCGTCACTATAGTCCACTCTGGCCTGCGGAAACTCATTCCCCTGGACAGAAGGACCTGAGATAACCACCAGAGAAGAGAATCCCTGGTCTCTTGATCCAGATTTAGCAGAGGGGACAAATCTGTGTAATCCCCATTCCACTGATTGAGCATGCAAAGTTGCAGTGGTCTGAGATGTAGGCGGGCAAACGGAACTATGTCCATTGCCGCTACCATTAGGCCGATTACTTCCATACACTGAGCCACTGACGGCTGAGAAGTGGAATGAAGAGCACGGCAGGAAGTTAGAAGCTTTGATAACCTGACCTCTGTCAGAAAAATTTTCATTTCTACTGAATCTATCAGTGTTCCTAGGAAGGAAACTCTTGTGAGAGGGGAGAGAGAACTCTTTTCTTCGTTCACCTTCCACCCGTGAGACCTCAGAAAGGCCAGAACAATGTCCGTATGGGACTTGTATCAGAATGTCGTCTAGGTAAGGAGCCACTGCTATGCCCCGTGACCTTAGAACCGCCAGTAAGGACCCTAGAACCTTCGTAAAGATTCTTGGTGCCGTGGCTAACCCGAAGGGAAGAGCCACAAACTGGTAATGCCTGTCTAAGAAGGCGAACCTGAGGAACTGATGATGATCTCTGTGAAACGGAATGTGGAGATAAGCATCCTTTAAGTCCACGGTAGTCATATATTGACCCTCCTGGATCATAGGGAGGATGGTTCGGATAGTCTCCATCTTGAAGGATGGGACCCTGAGAAATTTGTTTAGGATCTTGAGATCCAAGATTGGTCTGAAAGTTCCCTCTTTTTTGGGAACTATAAACAGATTTGAATAGAAGCCCTGCCCCTGTTCCTCCCTTGGAACTGGGTGGATCACTCCCATAACCAGTAGGTCTTGAACACAACTTAAGAATGCCTCTCTCTTTATCTGGTTTACAGATAATTGTGAGAGATGAAATCTCCCCTTTGGAGATGAAGTTTTGAAGTCCAGAAGATATCCCTGGGAAACAATCTCTAATGCCCAGGGATCGTGGACGTCTCTTGCCCAAGCCTGGGCGAAGAGAGAAAGTCTGCCCCCTACTAGATCCGGTCCCGGATCGGGGGTTACTCCTTCATGCTGTCTTAGAGGCAGCCGCAGGTTTCTTGGCCTGCTTCCCCTTGTTCCAAGCCTGGTTAGGTCTCCAGACTGGTTTGGACTGGGCGAAATTTCCCTCTTGTTTTGCATTAGAGGAAACTGAAGCTGCACCACTCTTGAAGTTTTGAAAGGAACGAAAATTATTCTGTTTGGTCCTTAACTTATTGGACCTATCCTGAGGAAGGGCGTGACCTTTTCCTCCAGTAATATCAGAAATGATCTCCTTCAGACCAGGCCCGAATAGGGTCTGTCCCTTGAAGGGGATGTTAAGAAGCTTAGACTTTGAAGTAACGTCTGCTGAGCAGGACTTAAGCCATAGCGCCCTACGTGCCAAAACCTGAATTCTTAGCCGTTAGCTTGGCTAAATAAAAATGGCGTCAGAAATAAAGGAGTTAGCTAACTTAAGAGCTTTAATCCTGTCTAGAATATCGTCTAGCGGGGTCTCTACCTGTAGAGCCTCCTCAAGAGACTCAAACCAAAAAGCCGCTGCAGCAGTAACTGGGGCAATGCATGCAAGAGGCTGGAGAATAAAACCTTGATGTATAAAAATTTTCTTAAAGAGACCCTCCAATTTTTTATCCATAGGATCTAGGAAAGCACAACTGTCCTCGACGGGGATAGTTGTACGCTTAGCTAGGGTAGAGACTGCTCCCTCCACCTTAGGAACCGTCTGCCACGAGTCCCGTATGGCGGCATCTATGGGAAACATCTTTCTGAAAGCAGGAGGGGGAGAGAATGGCACACCTGGTCTATCCCATTCCTTAGTAATAATTTCCGAAAACCTCTTAGGGACTGGAAAAACATCAGTGTAAACAGGCACTGCAAAGTATTTGTCCATTTTACACAATTTCTCTGGAACCGCAATGGGGTCACAGTCATCCAGAGTCGCTAAAACCTCCCTAAGCAATAAGCGGAGGTGTTCAAGCTTAAATTTAAACGCTGTCATTTCAGAATCAGACTGAAGTAACGCATTCCCTGAGTCTGAAATGTCACCCACAGATAGAAGCTCACCTGCCCCGGCTTCTGAGTATTGTGAGGGTATATCGGACACAGGCATTAAAGCGTCAGAAAGCTCTGTATTAGTTCTAGCCCCAGAGCTGTCTCGCTTTCCTTGTAGCCCTGGCAGTTTGGAGAATACCCCTTGTAGCCCTGGGTAGCCCTGGGTAGCATTCATAACTGCCGCCATGTCCTGTAAGGTAAAAGAATTAGACGCGCTAGATGTACTTGGCGTCACTTGAGCGGGAGTTATAGGTTCTGACACATGGGGAGAGCTAGATGGCATAATCTCCCTCTTTTCAGTCAGAGAATCCCCTGGAGATAAATCTTTAAGCGCCATAATATGGTCTTTATAGTTTATAGAAATATCAGTACATTTGGTACACATTCTAAGAGGGGGTTCCACCATGGCTTCAAAACATATTGAACAAGGAGTTTCCTCTATGTCAGACATGTTTAACAGACTAGTAATGAGACAAGCAAGCTTGGAAAACGCTTTAATAAAGGTGAAACAGCAATTAAACAAAAACGTTACTGTGCCTTTAAGAGAAAAAAACTAGCACTTAAACTGCAAAACAGTGTAAAAATACAGTAAAATCTTTGAAATTTTTACAGTGTGTGTAAGGGACTAAAGCAACATTGCACCCACTTGCAAATGGATGATTAACCCCTTAGGCCCCAAACCGGATGGAAAAACGTTAAAAAACATTAACAGTCAATTGAGCACCATGCCACAGCTCTGCTGAGGCTCCTACCTGCCCTCAAAAACGATTTTGTGCAGAAATAACCCCTTTGAAATGGTCCTCAGATGCCAGAGGAAATCTCTAGGGAAGCTTAATGTCTCAGTCTGAATTAAAACTGCGTAGTTAGAGTGCTAAAATAGGCCCCCTCCCACCATGTTACTGGATGTTAGAAGGGCCTTAAGAAAATACTCCTAGGAGTATCTGACTAGCCATGTGGAAACTAGGCCCCAAATAAAGACTTATCTCCCTCATAGAAAAAACGTCCTATTTATGAAATCATGTAAACGTTTTGTCACTAAGTAATATGAATATTAACATGAGTATTGCCCTGTTTTGTAAGCATGATCCCAGTCGCTGTTAAATCACTGCATGAGGCTTACCTCAAATACACAAGGCTCTGTCAGCATTTTCTAGAACTTATTCATCTCTCTAGAAATAAAAATACTGAACATACCTCAAAGCAGGTAATCTGCAGACCGTTCCCCCAACTGAAGTTTTCCCATATTCTTCAGTTATGTGTGAGAACAGCAATGGACCTTAGTTACAAACCGCTAAGATCATCAAACCTCCAGGCAGAATTCTTCTTCTAATTTCTGCCTGAGAGTAAAACAGTACAACGCCGGTACCGTTTAAAAATAACAAACTTTTGATTGAAGGTAAAACTACACTAAGTCACCACATAAAGTTTGGCGCCAAGTATGACGAACAACATAACGTAAACTCCTTTTTTGGTGCCAAAAATAACCGGAAATGACACACTTGCGTCACTAATGACGCCTCTGTGTGAAAGGTCTCGGCGTCACGTATGACGCCGGAAATGACGAAGTAGCGTCAAAAACGTATTTTTTCGTGCCAAAAATTTCTCGCGCCAAGAATGACGCAATAAAGTTTAGCATTTGACGCACCTGCGGGCCTAATACCCGCAATTGCAAAAAGTAGTCAATTGAAAAAAGACTAAACCCCAGGTAAGAATTTTTTTTCTTAAACATGGTTTACATTCCCCAAATATGAAACTGACAGTCTGCAGAAGGAAATACATGAACCTGACTCATGGCAAATATAAGTACAATACATATATTTAGAACTTTATATAAATGCATAAAGTGCCAAACCATAGCTGAGGTGTCTTAAGTAATAAAAGACATACTTACCAAAAGACACCCATCCACATATAGCAGATAGCCAAACCAGTACTAAAACAGTTATTAGTAGAGGTAATGGTAAATTGAGAGTATATCGTCGATCTGAAAAGGGAGGTAGGAGATGAATCTCTACGACCAATAATAGAGAACCTATGAAATAGACCCCCGTTAGGGAAATCATTGTATTCAAATAAGTGATACTCCCTTCACGTCCCTCTGACATTCGCTGTACTCTGAGAGGAATCGGGCTTCAATAATGCTGAGAAGCGCATATCAACGTAGAAATCTTAGCACAAACTTACTTCACCACCTCCATAGGAGGCAAAGTTTGTAAAACTGAATTGTGGGTGTGGTGAGGGGTGTATTTATAGGCATTTTGAGGTTTGGGAAACTTTGCCCCTCCTGGTAGGATTGTATATCCCATATGTCACTAGCTCATGGACTCTTGCCAATTACATGAAAGAAAAGGCACTAGCATTTCCTTTTTTTGCACAAGGGCACCAGCTAGTAACAACACAATACTTACTGAGAGCTGTAGTAATAAAGCATTTATTATACAGACCAGAAGAGGTTCCTGCATAAAAAAGGCACTAGCATTTCCTTTTTGCACAACAAGGGCACCAGCTAGTGACAACACAATACTTACTGAGAGTTGTAATAATACCGAAGCAAAGGAGAGAATGGAAGCAACAAGGTGCAGAGGTGTCTGAAGTTTATAACATACCAACACCCTGTCTTAAGAACAGGGCGGGCCGTGGACTCATTGCGTCAAGAAATAAATAAATTTATCAGGTAAGCATAAATTTAGTTTTCTTTCTAATGACACGATGAGTCCAAGGATCATCTAATTACTATTGGGAATCAATACCCAAGCTAGAGTACACAGATGATAAGGGAGGGACAAGACAGGGAACTAAACGGAAGGCACCACTGCTTGAAGAACCTTTTTTCCAAAAGCGGCCTCAGCCGAGGCAAAAGTGTCAAATTTGCAGAATTTTGAAAAAGTGTGAAGAGAGGACCAAGTTGCAGCCTTGCAAATCTGTTCCACAGAAGCTTCATTTTTGAATGCCTAGGAAGAGGAAACAGCCCTCGCAGAATGAACCGTAACTCTCTCAGGACGCTGCTGCCCAGCAGTTTCATAGGCAAAGTGAATATTACTCTTCAGCCACAAAGAAAGAGAAGTAGCCGTAGCTTTCTGTCCCTTACGTTTCCCAGGGAATACCACAAACAGAGCAGAAGATTGACGAAAATCCTTAGTCGCCTGTAAATAGAATTTTAGAGCACGTACCACGTCCAGATTGTGTAGAAGCCGTTCCTTCTGACGAGGATTAGGACACAAGGAAGGAACAACAATCTACTGATTAATGTTCCGGTCAGAAACTACTTTAGGGAGAAACCCTAATTTGGTATGTAAAACAACCTTATCCGAATGAAAAATAAGGTAAGGAGACTCATACTGTAATGCCGAGAGCTCTGACACTCTACGAGCAGATGAAATAGCAACAAGAAACAAAACTTTCCAAGATAACAACATTAAGAACTAAATTAAGCACTCCAGGGAGGAGTAACTGGTTTGAACACAGGCCTGATCCTGACCAAGGCCTGACAAAACGATTGCACGTCTGGTACATCCGCCAGACGTTTATGTAACAAAATAGACAAGGCAGATATTTTACCCTTTAGGGAACTTGCTGATAATCCCTTCTCCAAACCTTCTTGGAGAAAGGACAGAATTCTAGGAATCCTAGCTCTACTCCAAGAGTAGCCCTTGGATTCACACCAATATAGATATTTACGCCATATCTTGTGGTAAATCTTTCTAGTCACAGGTTTACAAGCCTGAATCATGGTCTCTATGACCGATTCCGAAAATCCCCACTTGGATAAAATTAAGCGTTCAATCTCTAAGCAGTCAGCTTCAGAGAAACTAGATTTGGATGAAGGAAGGGCCCTTGAAGTAGAAGGTCCTTCCTCAACGGAAGTCTCCAAGGTGGAAGAGATGACATGTCCACCAGGTCTGCATAACAAATCCTGCGAGGCCATGCCGGAGCAATAAGGATCACTGATGCCCTCTCCTGCTTGATTCGAGCAATGACCCGAGGTAGAAGAGCGGAGGAAATAGGTATGCAAGACTGAAATTCCAAGGTACCGCCAAGGCGTCTATCAGTACAGCCTAAGTGTCCCTTGACCTCGACCCGTACCTCAGAAGCTTGGCATTCTGCCGAGATGCCATGAGATCTAATTCCCATTTGAGAATCAGGATGGAAAACACTTCCGGATGGAGTTCCCACTCCCCCGGGTTAAAGTTATGCCTGCTCAGGAAGTCCGCCTCCCAGTTGTCCACCCCCGGGATGTGGATCGCCGACAGAGAGCAATTTTGGGTCTCCGCCCACCGAATTATCTTGACTACTTCTGTCATGGCTAAGGAACTCCGCATTCCTCCTTGATGGTTGATTTAAGCCACTGAAGTTATGTTGTCCGACTGGAACCTGATGAACCAGGTCGAGGCTAACTGGGGCCAGGCCAGAGGAGCATTGACGATTGCTCTCAGCTCCAGAATGTTTATGGGCAGAACAGACTCCGACTGAGTACAAGTTCCCTGAGCCTTTAAAGAGCCCCAGACTGCTCCCCATCCCAGAAGGCTGGCGTCTGTTTTCACAATCACCCAAGAGGGTCTGCGAAAGCAGGTTCCCTGAGATAGAGGATCCTGAGACAACCACCAAAGAAGAGAATCCCTTGTCTCCTGCTCCAGCTGTATTCACTGAGACAAATCCGCATAATCTCTGTTCCACTGACTGACCATGAGGTGGAAACGGGCGAACGGGATGATGTCCATTGCCGCTACCATCAGCCCGATTACCTCCATGCACTGAGCCACTGATGGCCGGGGATAGTACTGAAGCGCTAGGCAAGAATTGAAAATCTTTGATTTCCTGACTTCTGTCAGAAAAATCTTCATTGATAAGGAATATATTATGGTTCCCAAGTAGATTACCCTTGTATTTGGAAATAAGGAGCTCTTTTCCAAATTTACCTTCCATCCGTGAGATTGCAGGAAAGATAACAACATTTCCCATGTGGGATCTTGCTTGTTGAAAGGATGGCGTCTGGACCAGGATGTCGTCCAAATAAGGCACCACTGCATTCCCTGCAATCGGAGCACCGCCAATAGGGATCCCAGAACTTTCGAGAAAATTCTGGGAGCTGTGGCAAGGCTGAATGGAAGAGCCACGAACTGGAAGCGTTTGTCTAGAAATACAAACCTTAGAAACTTGTGATGGTCCCTGTGGATGGGAACATGCAGGTATGCGTCCTTTAAATCTACGGTTGTCATAAAATGACCCTCTTGAATCAAAGGAAGAATGGAATGAATAGTTTCCATATTGAAGGACGGTACTCTGAGGAATTTGTTTAGACTCTTGAGATCTAAAATTGGTCTGAAGGTTCCCTCCGTTTTGGGAACCACAAACAGATTGGAATAGAACCCGTTCCTGCATCGGAACAGGAACTATCACTCCCAGGTCGGAGAGATCCCGTACACAGTGTAAGAACGCCTCTCTTTTTGTCTGGTCTACAAATAATCTAGAAAGCAGAAACCTGCCCTTGGGAGGAAAGTTCTTGAACTCTAGTTTGTATCCCTGGGACACGATGTCCACCGCCCAGGGATCCTGAACATCTCGAACCCAAGCCTGAATAAAGAAGGAAAGTCTGCCCCCCTACAAGATCCGGTCCCGGATCGGGGGCAGACCCTTCATGCTGTTTTTGATTCAATAGCAGGCTTTTTGGATTGTTTTCCCTTGTTCAAAGACTGATTGGGTCTCCAGGAAGGTTTAGACTGCTCCTGCTTGGAAGAGGAAAGTTTTCCCTTGAAATTTCGAAAGGAACGAAAATTACTTCAACATCCCTTTTGTTTGTTTCTCTTGTTTCTCCTGAGGGAGAAAATTACCCTTTCCTCCCATAATGTTAGAAATTATTTCCGTCAAACCCGGTCCAAACAAGGTCTTTCCCTTGTAAGGAATCACCAAAAGTTTAGACTTAGATAACACATCCGCAGGCCAAGATTTTAACCATAAAGCTCTGCGGGCTAGCACAGCAAAACCAAAATCTTTGCTCCCAGTTTAATAACCTGTAGGAAAGCATCCGTAATAAAGGAATTGGCCAACTTAAGGGCCTTTAGCCTATCATGGATCTCTTCAAGGTGTACATACATCTTCTTGAGTAACTCCTCTAATTTTTGTCCATAGGATCCTTAAAGTGAAGGTAAAGTAAAATGTACTGTATTAAAAAAATGAATATCTCAAGGCAAAATAATAGTACTTTCATTCATCATTATTTTTATATCTCAATATTACCTTAGATATCTTAGATTATTAGCATCGATCCGGCTCCCAGTAAATCAACCCGTTATATATATTTTTTTTCTAAACAACGATCACGTTGTTTAAAGAGCCAATTGATTCTTCGGCCGTTAGGCGGCCGTCAATTGACGTCAGCATGGTTTTGGTAAGTATGCGCATGCGTAGCATTTTGTAGTTCTTTGCGGCCAAGCGAGCGCGTCCACGTTTCGCGCATGCGCACTAAGAAATTTATTTGCCAAGCACAGTGAAAGCCCATCGCAACACGAAAGGCAACAAAAGGGAAACAATTGTATAGTTGAGACTGTGGTAATGATGCGCATGCGCGGTGAGTAGATGCTCGATGTGCACGAGCTTGGATGACACATATAGAGCGGGTGGGACCGCTCTATACGTCACTGTCTCTGAAATCCGGAAAAGCTAGATGGGAGGAGATTATAAAGGCAACTGTAACTAACATTTACTATTAAAAGTATATAAATCAAAAATGTTTTATTAAAAAAAAACCTAGCGACTGGATTGGAGACTATAAAAGGATTATAAATATTAATTTGCATACTATAAAATTTACCTTCACTTTAAAAGCACAACTATCCTCTATGGGGATAGTAGTCCTCCCTAACTTTACCACTTCCTTGCTCTTACGTATGCAAAGAGAATGACTGGGGTTGGAGGGAAGGGAGGTGATATTTAACAGCTTTGCTGTGGTGCTCTTTGCCGTCTCCTGCTGGGCAGGAGTGATATTCCCAATAGTAATTAGATGATCCGTGGACAACTCATGTCATTTGAAAGAAAACAAAATATTCACAATAAAAAGTTAAAATAAACTGCCAGCAAAATGTGGGAAGCTATTATCATTACCAGCACTACTCACAGTCACAACAGTCAGCATTGTTAATAAGCAGAAAGCTTACAGTCCACATTAAAAGCATTCATATTAACACTATCATTTAACAGAATTAGGAAAGCTATAAACCCTAACAATACCCCTTACTGTGCACTTCTTCCTGCAGTCCTTATTCTCCCATCTTGTTTCTAGTGAAGTTGTGCTAGTGGGAGGGTCCCAGACCGGATCACAGTAACAGCAAGTCAGTGAACATCAGAAAAGGCCAGCCCTGCATAACTAATAATGCCAAGAAGAGTTTAAAATGAGTTTTTACTTCTCTGATTGGCTCCCTCGCTAAGAGGCATCATGAGGGATGCTTCCTATTGTTCATTATTTTTGCTTCAGGTAGTTTTAAAGGTAGTTTACCACCAGTGGGTGGCGCTGCTGCTATTGAAAAAATGTATCCATGTTTTGCTATGGAGAGATGCAGTCCTGTATGATGCCTCTCCATAGCATTACATGGGTGGGGAAAAAAATGGTGATTTTTTTTTATTTACACATTTTTTTTTAATTAAAATTAATTTAATTAAACTTTGGCCCCATATGGCAGGGGAAGCAGTGCATATTCTTTTAACTATTTTTAACTATATTGTTATACCTGGAGATTTATCCAATAAAATATTTGTTTTTATTTTCATACATCTACACAGTAAGTAAAAAAATGTTTAATGGCTAATGCTTTACTTACAGTATATATGTAATGTAGGTGTTTGAAAATAAAAACAATTATTTTATTGAATAAATCTCCAGGAATAAGTA
>NW_026510702.1:77500-127115 GCF_027579735.1 Bombina bombina
CACTTCCCCTAATTCCCCAGTAATTTGGACGAGGAAAAAAAAAAGTAAGAGAAACACCAGGGGTATAGAAGTGCCGGAGGAAAGGGCAAATAACTGCCACCATAAATAAATGCTAATCAGGGTGGGTTCATGGACTTTCCCTGCCAAGAAAGAAAATGATTTATCAGATAAGAATGAATGTTGTTTTCTTTCTAATGGCAGGGAGAGTCCACAAATTCATTAATTACTGTTGGCAAACCAATACCCAAGCTAAAGGGAACACTGAATGAACAGAGACGGACAAAGCAAATCAGGCAGACCATAACTGAAAGCACCACCGCTTAAAGCACACTTCTCCCAAAGGCAGCCCTAATCGAGGAAAACAACATTAAAACTGTAAAAGTATGAAAAGAAGACCAGGCGGCCACCTAACATCTATTGAAGCTTCGATCTTAAAAGCGCAAGACGAAGAAACTGCACAGGTAGAAGGAGCCACAATTTTCACAGGATGGCTGTTGTCCTGCCTCCACCTAAGCCATATAGATGATACTTTGGTCAGGCGTTGTATTCCCAACAGTAATGAATGAATTTGTGGACTCTCCCTGCCATTAGAAAGAAATATAAATTAAAATTTAGATATTCTTATTGTAAATAAAAATATATTTTTAAAATAGATACTTGTTATAAAAGTCAGTCGCATTATAATTATAGTATCACATAACTGCATGCCTGTTATACAATAAAATCATTGTAATACTAATGTCTTTTGTAACATGAAAATAAGTTTTAAAAGATATATTTAAAATAAAAACACAAGAAAAAATACATATTCATTTATATACAATAGTTAAAAAAATATGCATCATACATAAGAATGCCGAATATTTAAACAATTGTAGATAAATTAACTATTAAGCCCTAAGCTGCCCTAAACTAATCACCTAAATCATGGTTTTAGGTCTGTAAGTTTGTCTGATAATTACAGATTTATGAGGTACACTTGATAGATTTATGTCTGTAAGTTTGTCTGATGACTTCAGACATACGAGGTACACGTAATAGATATATGTCTGTAAGTTTGTCTGATAATTAGGCTATCTGGAACTCAGTGCCAGACCAGAATTGAGCCCCAGACCGTCTGCGGTTTTGCCGGTCCTCTGGAGGTGCACTATTCTGGTCTAGCACTGAGTTCCAGGAGCCGGATAGCCCAATATGGTTTTGTTAGTCCTCCGGAGGTTGGCCGGTGGCGACGGTCAGTCACTCAATTCCATTCCGGCACTAACTTCCAGAAGCCTGTATAGGCCAAGCAGATGCCACTGGCATTTTAGCACATCTCTGTGACATATTAGTTAAACACTAATGATAACTTTAGAGACACAGCTATATAGTTATAATAAGGTTTATTACTTATAGTACAGCTATAGTATAGTTTATTATAGTTATTTTTTTACATCATGCAGTTAGATGGGCATTACAGTGGGTGTGTAAGTTACACATTACATAAGTTTAGGCAGAATTAACTGGGCGTTCTAGGGGTGTGTAAGTTAGGCGTGACGTAGGTGTAGACTGTCACGGAGAGTTAGCTGGGCGGTGCAGGGAGGGTAGTGTAGGTTAGCTGTGAGGTAGGTGTAGGCGGTCGGTGGGAGGTAGCAACGCGGAGCAGGGGGAGTGTAGCTTAGGCGTGACATAGATATAGGCGTTCAGAGGGAATTAGCCTGCATTGTGCTTTGGAGACATTGACCCAAGATCGATATGTTCAAAGTAGCAAAGTGCAGTTTGCAAGGGTGGTAGCGGCCATGTTTGTCTCGCCAGTAATCAACTGTCGAGACAAACATCGCCTGTACCAGTGTAGGTTTAAATAAACTTAGGTCCCCATGGCAATATTTGAAGTGTGAGTGCACTATTTGCACCATGTAAGCACACTTTGAATAGCCCCCTCCTGCAGTAAAATGCCAAATGAGCAGCGAGAATGGCAGTGACGTAGCACTCCATTTGACTTCAATGGGAGACACATCGTCGCTCGCGGGACAGACACGTCCCCTTTTAATTTTAGAACATTCCGACGGATTGTTGGGCTGCGATTATGAAGAGGTTAGTGAAGCAGTTTCATCGATGGTCTGTTGATGTTTTGAACTTTGGTACCATGGTATTAAGAAGGTTTATACATAACATGTCACATACTACAAAGCAGTCAATAGTATGCTCTATACATGAGCTCAGTATCCCACCACTGTCATTTTAAGTCCACTTGGCTGAGTCAAGTATCCCACTACTGCAACAATATCTCTGATCATCTAAGCTTGCTATTTTACTAATGCTACCACACCTCCATTTGCCAACACTTTGTATCGAATCTCTGCAGCCGCATCTACGATTACCTGAACTCGGAATCCCCCTTCTACCATCACACCTCCGATTATCATAACTTAGTATTCCCCTACTACTACCACACCTCAGCAGGGTTGCACTTGGTATCTTACTCCTAAAACCACAATTCCACTGGGCTCTGCTCAGTATCCCACTGCTGCCCCCACACCTCTAACTTAGCATCCCATAGTTGCCACCACACCTCTGCTTGGTTGCACTCAGTATCCCATCCCTAACACCACCTCTGCTTAGTTGAGGTCAGTAATCCCACCACTGCCACCATATCTATAATGATACTCTGCTCACCTTGTAGTCTGGTAGCTTGGTCATTGCTGGCCACTGTTCTTCGGTTGGAGTTCCAAGCAATGTGAGAATGTTAAGGATGCAAAACTAGGAAACAAAACTAGCTGCTGTAATGTAAACATCTAGTCAACTATAAAGGTAAACATGCAGAGGAGAGCAATCTGCTAGCTCAGTCGCCCCAATCCCCATTCTTGGTTCCAATTAAAGGATATCGGAAGATTCTCTTTAGTTGATCATCCACATCATTACCAGGGAATAGCGGCCTCCCAGCATTAGCCAATTCTGAAAGGAAAGGACACAGAGATGGTTTTACATTGTAACTCTAAAGTAACCGATGTGCTCATTAAAGTTACAAACACAAACTACAATGAACGCAATGATCTAAATTCTGAAATATTAAAATTGAATTGAGAGATAAACAGAATCCAATATAAATAAAATATGGGAATCAAAGTAGTGTGAACAGAGATATTTTAGTGCATGAAAGTGTTTGTATATTATTTCCACATCAAAAGGATGTGTGTGTCTTATCACGGTCTGCTTTAGCCAATGAGATCCATCACTGATTATACTATTGTCCTTTACCTTTGTGCCTCTTTAAGTGTTGCCCACTAGACAGACCGCATTGAAAAATCCATGAAATGCTATAACAGAAAGCTTAAAGTGAAGGTAAACTTAAACTGTATTGAAGGCAACCGAGCATATATCATATTAACCTTAATCTAGTCGCTAGGTTATTTTAGCAATTACTCCCATATTTTACCAAATTTTTTTAATTTTAAATTCCCTACCGTTTGGCTCCCGACTCCTCCCAAGCCCTTCTTCCGTGTTCTTAAAGCTGTGACGTGTAGAGCGGTCCCACCCGCTCTCCACGTCTCTCATATGCACGTTCACGATTAAATAATTCAGTTGCGCATGCGCTACTCGAGTTGGTTATGCGCTACTCGAGTTGGTTCTTTCCACTGCGCATGCGATAATCAGCGAGCCTGCTTTTTTTCTGCGCATGCACTAATTTTAAGTGTTGAAATCCTTCTCATGTGTGAAACGGGAGCAAGCATTGTTCTCAATGTGCGGATGACGTAGGCTGACGGCTGCCTAATGGCCAGAATATAATTTTTTTTTTCGGGCTGAATTTGGGAATGCATCTAACTAACTTTAGAAAGGTAATAACTCTATTTTTACGCAAAAAATATAGAAAGTAATGAATGAAACTTACATTTAATTAGCACACATAATGCTATAGTTTATAGAGATTAACTTTAATTCTCCTTTAACTTGTGGACCTTTAATAAAGTACCCGTCATGGAGGAAAGTTTCAGCATCACTTTACTACTACTGTGACATCCAGGAGAAGAGAAATTAATAATACTGTAGTCTCTGCAACAAACAGTTACACACACTACTCCTCCTGAGCTTCACCTGCAAAGATACAGCCGGCTGACCACATGTCGATGGATGTGGAGTAGAGTTTGGCACCAAAAAGTACATCAGGGGGACGATACCAGAGAGTCACCACCTGTAATGGAATAAAAACATAAATTATGACTTATCAGATAATTTCCTTTCCTTCGATACAGGGAGAGTCCACAGCTGCATTCATTACTTTTGGGAATACAGAACCTGGCCACCAGGAGGAGGCAAAGACACCCCAGCCAAAGGCTTAAATACCTCCCCCACATCCCCCAGTCATTCTGCTGAGGGAACAAGGAACAGTTGGAGAAATATCAGGGTGAAAAAGGTGCCAGAAGAAAACAACTTAAACTTAGGGCCGCCCACCGGAGAGCACGGGCAGGAGCTGTGGACTCTCCCTGTATCGAAGGAAAGGAAATTATCTGGTAAGTCATAATGTATGTTTTCCTTCTAAATACAGGGAGAGTCCACAGCTGCATTCATTACTTTTGGGAAAACAATACTCAAGCTATAGTGGACACTGAATGCTAACGGGGGGGGGGGGGGGGGGGGGGGTAAACTGCACCACAGCCTGAAAAAAAAAAAAACAATCTCCCGAAAACTGCTTCAACGGGAGCAAAAGAAACAAAAAAATGTTATAAGGACCAAGTATCCGTCCAACAATTATAAACAAAAGAGCCCACTCCAGAAACCAGAGAATCACGGGTCCCAAAATGAGCCCCAAAAACAAACCTCTGAAAAGACTAGAGTCCTGCTGTCTACGAGGCCAAATGAAGAACACTCCTCCTCGAACATGACTAGGAGGACAACCAAGACTATCAATACCTACACTTCCGAGAAGTAAGCAGAGTACACTAAAAAAGTCTGAAAGGACGTCGAGGCACGATCCCAGAAAAAAAACTAACAACAGAGGGAGAAGCTCCTAGGAGAACCCGAAGGAAAAAATTCCATAGAGCAAAAACCCCAAGGGGAGTGAAGTACCAGACTGCAAGAGAGACTAGGACATGGATAAAATACTCCCTATCAGAAAAAGTCAAAGAATCGAAAATTCAGAACCATCGCCTGCATCGATACCGATGCAAAAAACCTAACAGGAAAGTCTAAGTTCCTGAAGAGGCAAAAATACTAGAACGGAACTGCCTGACCACAGTCCGCGTCCAAGCGAAAATAAATGAACAGCAAGAGTTCATTAACCACGGGAAACAGACCAGAAACTGACATTTAGAATCTGTTTAGGAGCCCACAAACCAGGGCAGAAGGCGACGGATGATACAACCCGTAACCCGCCTACTGAGAGGCTAACCCCCAGGCTAGAGGAACTAGCAGTCCCATCCAGAACTGGCTAGCAAACCCTTCTTTACAAGCTGAGGAAAGGACCGACACCCTTCAGAAATAACCCTCTCACGGATCCCAAGGCGAAGATCCAGTCAAACTCCATAAGGAAGACGACCAAACTACGAAATGAAGTCGCGGCATAAGAAAGGCAATCAGATACCCTGACGCCTGCTCCTGACAGACTGAGTCAACCCAGAAGGGGTGACAGAGTCAAGGAGGGCAAGGAAGATAAACATCCCAAGCCCTAAAAGATCCATAGATCATCCTAAGAATCCCCTAAGGAAAAAGACTGGGACAGGCACGGACGCCCAAACAGTCTATACCGTATTCCCCAAAGGTTCAGCTTCGAAAAACCTCTCCGGGAATCTAGAACAAGGTACACACAGAAGGAGAGTCCCTCGACCTCCTGTCAAACTCTCAGAAACAGAAAAAGGACCTGTTTCAGAAAGAACCCAACTGGATAACAACAGAAAACTAAGTCCCCAGAGTATTAACGTCTGCTTTGGAAGGCTAGCTGACACCAGAGGCCCACAGCAGATCAGAAAGCAGGAGCTTTGTCTGGGTTCAAACTCATGTACCGAAGATTCCCAAAAATAGAAGGAATCCTGAAATACACTCTCCCACTCCATGGTATAGATAAATTAAAAAATGCCCCAGAAGATCAAGAAGAATCCTAGAACAGGGAACGATCTACCGCATACTGGAGACCGAATCGGACAATCCAGAAAACAGGATGATATCTGGAAGATATAGGAGCAACACCGCCAAACTAAAGAATCTGAACTAGGCTAAACATCACCCCCGCACAGTACAATAGATGTCTGAAGGAAAACTGCAGGACAAGCCTATAGAGTACTGAAACTCAAAAAGCCTAAAAGGACTTCCTGTCTGAAAGACCAAACCGCATCCAAAACCCACCCTGGGGTCTACCCAGGAACTCTAATTCAAAACCAACGCCAAGGATGAAAAGGACAATGGAAATTCCTTAAAACTCCTAGCAGGCGATGGAGAAAACCAGAACCGCCAAAAGAAGGAGCAACCAGAACCCAGGAAAACAGGAAACTGAATAAACAGCCCCCTAGATCCCAAGAAAACTAGGATCAGAACGGGGTTACTGAAACAATACGGCCCTGAAAAATAAAATTTATGCTTACTTGATTTCTTTCTTGACACAGTGAGTCCACGGATCATTTAATTACTATTGGGAATATCACTCCTGCCCAGCAGGAAGCAGCAAAGAGCACCACAGCAAAGCTGTTAAATATCACCTCCCTTCCCTCCAACCCCAGTCATTTGACCGAAGTAAAAGGAGAGAAAGGAAGCAACAAGGTGCAGAGGTGCCTGAGGTTTATAATACGACAAAAAAAAAGAAAATTTATGCTTACCTGATATATATATATATACAGATGAGAGGACATACTATATACAAACAGATGAGAGGACATACTATATACACAGACACATACTATTGAGGTCGCTATACATTAAATATATTTGGAAGCAGTACACACAATGGCTACTTACACTAAAACACTACTATAGAGAGTGCCAAACACGCATTACACTTTAGGTTGTGAATGTCTAATAAATAGGGAGATACACTGACCTCTGCAGAGTAGCACCGTACTGGAATTCCGAATGCTCGTGCAAGACCAAAGTCTGCCAGCTTCAGCTCACCGTTCTATAGAGATACATATCAGTCACAAAGACGGAACCACTTCCCCACTCACCCAGCAATACCACTGCCCACTTACTGGCTGCTACTCACCCTGTTGATGAGGAGGTTCTGTGGTTTGAGATCTCGATGGAGCACGTTGCGGCTGTGGCAGAAAGCCAGTCCCTTCAGCAGCTGGTACATAAAAGACTGTGGGAGAAAGCAGAGGTGACATCACACTTTATACATCAGAGCAGGAGGGATGTGACATCCCACGTAATACATCAGAGGAGGGGGGGTATGACATCACGTTATACAGCAGAGCAGGAGGGATATGACATCACACGTTATACATCAGAGCAGGAGGGATGTGACATCACGTTATACAGCAGAGCAGGAGGGAGGTGACATCACGTTATACAGCATATCAGGAGGGAGGTGACATCACGTTATACAGCAGAGCAGGAGGGATATGACATCACACGTTTTACATCAGAGCAGGAGGGATGTGACATCACGTTATACAGCAGAGCAGGAGGGAGGTGACATCACGTTATACAGCAGATCAGGAGGGAGGTGACATCACATTATACAGCAGAGCAGGAGGGATATGACATCATATTATACAGCAGAGCAGGAGGGATGTGACATCACATTATACAGCAGAGCAGGAGGGAGGTGACATCCCACGTAATACATCAGAGGAGGAGGGATGTGATATCACTTTATACATCTGAGCAGGAGGGATATGACATCACACGTTATACATCAGAGGAGGAGGGATGTGACATCACGTTATACAGCAGAGCAGGAGGGATGTGACATCACGTTATACAGCAGAGCAGGAGGGAGGTGACATCACGTTATATAGCAGAGCAGGAGGAAGGTGACATCACATTATACAGCAGAGCAGGAGGGAGGTGACATATTATACAGCAGAGCAGGAGGGAGGTGACATCATATTATACAGCAGAGCTGGAGGGAGGTGACATGTTATACAGCAGAGCAGGAGGGAGGTGACATCACGTTATACAGCAGAGCAGGAGGGAGGTGACATCACGTTATACAGCAGAGCAGGAGGGAGGTGACATCACAAGTTATACAGCAGAACAGGAGGGAGGTGACATCATATTATACAGCAGGGCAGGAGGGAGGTGACATCATATTATACAGCAGAGCAGGAGGGAGGTGACATATTATACAGCAGAGCAGGAGGGAGGTGACATCACATTAACAGGCAGAGCAGGAAGGAGGTGACATCACAAGTTATACAGCAGAGCAGGAGGGAGGTGACATCATATTATACAGCAGAGCAGGAGGGAGGTGACATCATGTTATACAGCAGAGCAGGAGGGAGGTGACATCACGTTATACAGCAGAGCAGGAGGAAGGTGACATATTATACAGCAGAGCAGGAGGGAGGTGACATCACATTATACAGCAGAGCAGGAGGGAGGTGACATCATATTATACAGCAGAGCAGGAGGGAGGTGACATAACATTATACAGCAGAGCAGGAGGGAGGTGACATCACGTTATACAGCAGAGCAGGAGGGAGGTGACATCACGTTATACAGCAGAGCAGGAGGGAGGTGACATCACGTTATACAGCAGAGCAGGAGGGAGGTGACATCACATTATACAGCAGAACAGGAGGGAGGTGACATCACATTATACAGCAGAACAGGAGGGAGGTGACATCATATAATACAGTAGAGCAGGAGGGAGGTGACATCACATTAAACAGCAGACCAGGAGGGAGGTGACATCACAAGCTATACAGCAGACCAGGAGGGAGGTGACATCATATTATACAGCAGAGCATGAGGGAGGTGACATCATATTATACAGCAGAGCAGGAGGGAGGTGACATCACGTTATACAGCAGAGAAGGAGGGAGGTGACATCATATTATACAGCAGAGCAGGAGGGAGGTGACATCATATTATACAGCAGAACAGGAGGGAGGTGAAATCATATTATACAGCAGAACAGGAGGGAGGTGACATCATATTATACAGCAGAGCAGGAGGGAGGTGACATCACGTTATACAGCAGAGCAGGAGGGAGGTGACATCACGTTATACAGCAGAGCAGGAGGGAGGTGACATCACGTTATACAGCAGAGCAGGAGGGAGGTGACATGTTATACAGCAGAGCAGGAGGGAGGTGACATCATGTTATACAGCAGAGCAGGAGGGAGGTGACATCATGTTATACAGCAGAGCAGGAGGGAGGTGACATCACGTTATACAGTAGAGCAGGAGGGAGGTGACATCATGTTATACAGCAGAGCAGGAGGAAGGTGACATCACATTATACAGCAGAGCAGGAGGGAGGTGACATCATATTATACAGCAGAGCAGGAGGGAGGTGACATCACATTATACAGCAGAGCAGGAGGGAGGTGACATCATATTATACAGCAGAGCAGGAGGGAGGTGACATCATATTATACAGCAGAGCAGGAGGGAGGTGACATCACATTATACAGCAGAGCAGGAGGGAGGTGACATCATGTTATACAGCAGAGCAGGAGGGAGGTGACATCACATTATACAGCAGAGCAGGAGGGAGGTGGCATCATATTATACAGCAGAGCAGGAGGGAGGTGACATCATATTATACAGCAGAGCAGGAGGGAGGTGACATCACATTATACAGCAGAGCAGGAGGGAGGTGACATCACGTTATACAGCAGAGCAGGAGGGAGGTGACATCACGTTATACAGCAGAGCAGGAGGGAGGTGACATCACTTTATACATCAGAGCAGGAGGGAGGTGACATCACGTTATACAGCAAATGTGATAATAAACAGCTGAGCATGAGGCGCACACAGCACATACATAAGTGATAATAAACAGCTGAGCATGAGGCGCACACAGCACATACATAAGTGATAATAAAAAGCTCAGCATGAGGCGCACACACAGCATATACATAAGTGATAATAAAAAGCTCAGCATGAGGCGCACACAGCACATACATAAGTGATAATAAAAAGCTCAGCATGAGACGCACACACAGCATATACATAAGTGATAATAAAAAGCTCAGCATGAGGCGCGCACACACAGCATATACATAAGTGATAATAAAAAGCTCAGCATGAGGCGCACACATAGCATATACATAAGTGATAATAAAAAGCTCAGCATGAGGCACACACACAGCACATACATAAGTGATAATAAAAAGCTCAGCATGAAGCGCACACACAGCACATACATAAGTGATAATAAAAAGCTCAGCATGAGACACACACACAGCATGAACATAAGTGATAATAAAAAGCTCAGCATGAGACGCACACACACACACACAGCATATACATAAGTGATAATAAAAAGCTCAGCATGAGGCGCACACACACAGCACATACATAAGTGATAAAAAGCTCAGCATGAGGCGCACACACAGCATATACATAAGTGATAATAAAAAGCTCAGCATGAGACACACACACAGCACATACATAAGTGATAATAAAAAGCTCAGCATGAGGCGCACACACAGCACATACATAAGTGATAATAAAAAGCTCAGCATGAGGCGCACACACAGGACATACATAACTGATAATAAAAAGCTCAGCATGAGGCGCACACACAGCATATACATAAGTGATAATAAAAAGCTCAGCATGAGGCGCACACACAGCACATACATAAGTGATAATAAAAAGCTCAGCATGAGGCGCACACACACCGCATATACATAAGTGATAATAAAAAGCTCAGCATGAGGCACACACACAGCAGATACATAAGTGATAATAAAAAGCTCAGCATGAGGCGCACACACAGCACATACATAAGTGATGAAAAAAGCTCAGCATGAGGCGCACACACACAGCACATACATAAGTGATAATAAAAAGCACAGCATGAGGCGCACCCATAGCACATACATAAGTGATAATAAAAAGCACAGCATGAGGCGCACACACAACACATACATAAGTGATAATAAAAAGCTCAGCATGAGGCACACACACAGCACATACATAAGTGATAATAAAAAGCTCAGCATGAGGCGCACACACAGCACATACATAAGTGATAATAAAAAGCTCAGCATGAGGCACACACACAGCACATACATAAGTGATAATAAAAAGCTCAGCATGAGGCGCACACACAGCACATACATAAGTGATAATAAAAAGCTCAGCATGAGGCGCACACACAGAACATACATAAGTGATAATAAAAAGCTCAGCATGAGGTGCACACACAGCATATACATAAGTGATAATAAAAAGCTCAGCATGAGGCGCACACACAGAACATACATAAGTGATAATAAAAAGCTCAGCATGAGGCGCACACACAGCATATACATAAGTGATAATAAAAAGCTCAGTATGAGGCACACACACAGCATATACATAAGTGATGATAAGAAGCTCAGCATGAGGCGCACACAGCACATACATAAGTGATAATAAAAAGCTCAGCATGAGGCGCAAACACAGAACATACATAAGTGATAATAAAAAGCTCAGCATGAGACACACACACAGCACATACATAAGTGATAATAAAAAGCTCAGTATGAGGCACACACACAGCATATACATAAGTGATGATAAAAAGCTCAGCATGAGGCGCACACACAGCATATACATAAGTGATGATAAAAAGCTCAGCATGAGGCGCACACACAGCATATACATAAGTGATAATAAAAAGCTCAGCATGAGACGCACACACAGCATATACATAAGTGATAATAAAAAGCTCAGCATGAGGCGCACACAGCACATACATAAGTGATAATAAAAAGCCCAGCATGAGGCGCACACACAACATATACATAAGTGATGATAAAAAGCTCAGCATGAGGCGCACACACAGCACATACATAAGTGATAATAAAAAGCTCAGCATGAGGCGCACACACAGCATATACATAAGTGATAATAAAAAGCTCAGCATGAGGCGCACACACACAGCACATATATAAGTGATAATAAAAAGCTCAGCATGAGGCGCACACACACAGCACATACATAAGTGATAATAAAAAGCTCAGCATGAGGCGCACACACACAGCACATACATAAGTGATAATAAGATCAGCATGAGACACATACACAGCACATACATAAGTGATAATAAAAAGCTCAGCATGAGGCACACACACAGCATATGCATAAGTGATAATAAAAAGCTCAGCATTAGACACACACACAGCACATACATAAGTGATAATAAAAAGCTCAGCATGAGTAGGCTGACCATATTGCCGCTTTAAAAAGGGACATATATGAAAAACACATATGTCAGGGTTCTTATACAAAACATTTCATTAAACAGCCCTGAAAAGAGCCCTGACATATGTGTTTTTCATATGTGTCCCTTTTTAAAGCGGCAATATGGTCACCCTAAGCATGAGACACACACACAGCACATACATAAGTGATAATAAAAAACTCAGCATGAGGCGCACACACAGCACATACATAAGTGATAATAAAAAGCTCAGCATGAGACACACACACAGCATATACATAACTGATAATAAAAAGCTCAGCATGAGGAGCGCACACACAGCACATACATAAGTGATAATAAAAAGCTCAGCATGAGGCGCACACACAGCATATACATAAGTGATAAAAAAAAAGCTCAGCATGAGGAGCGCACACACACAGCACATACATAAGTGATACTAAAAAGCTCAGCATGAGGCGCACACACACAGCATATACATAAGTGATAATTAAAAGCTCAGCATGAGGAGCGCACACACAGCACATACATAAGTGATAATAAAAAGCTCAGTATGAGACGCACACACAGCACATACATAAGTGATAATAAAAAGCTCAGCATGAGGCACACACACACAGCACATACATAAGCGATAATAAAAAGCTCAGCATGAGGCGCACACACACAGCATATACATAAGTGATAATAAAAAGCTCAGCATGAGGCACACACACACAGCACATACATAAGTGATAATAAAAAGCTCAGCATGAGACGCACACACAGCACATACATAAGTGATGATAAAAAGCTCAGCATGAGGCGCACACACACAGCACATACATAAGTGATAATAAAAAGCTCAGCATGAGGCACACACACACAGCACATACATAAGTGATGATAAAAAGCTCAGCATGAGGCGCACACACAGAACATACATAAGTGATAATAAAAAGCTCAGCATGAGGCGCACACACAGCATATACATAAGTGATAATAAAAAGCTCAGTATGAGGCACACACACAGCATATACATAAGTGATGATAAAAAGCTCAGCATGAGGCGCACACAGCACATACATAAGTGATAATAAAAAGCTCAGCATGAGGCGCAAACACAGAACATACATAAGTGATAATAAAAAGCTCAGTATGAGGCACACACACAGCATATACATAAGTGATGATAAAAAGCTCAGCATGAGGCGCACACACAGCATATACATAAGTGATGATAAAAAGCTCAGCATGAGGCGCACACACAGCATATACATAAGTGATAATAAAAAGCTCAGCATGAGACGCACACACAGCATATACATAAGTGATAATAAAAAGCTCAGTATGAGGCACACACACACAGCACATACATAAGTGATGATAAAAAGCTCAGCATGAGGCGCACACACAGCACATACATAAGTGATAATAAAAAGCTCAGCATGAGGCGCACACAGCACATACATAAGTGATAAAAAACATAATTTATGCTTACCTGATAAATTCCTTTCTCCTGTAGTGTAGTCAGTCCACGGGTCATCCATTACTTATGGGATTATATCTCCTCCCTAACAGGAAGTGCAAGAGGATCACCCAAGCAGAGCTGCTATATAGCTCCTCCCCTCTACCTCATTCCCAGTCATTCGACCGAAACCAACGAGAAAGGAGAAACTATAGGGTGCAGTGGTGACTGGAGTTTAATTAAAATTTAGACCTGCCGTAAAAACAGGGCGGGCCGTGGACTGACTACACTACAGGAGAAAGGAATTTATCAGGTAAGCATAAATTATGTTTTCTCCTGTTAAGTGTAGTCAGTCCACGGGTCATCCATTAATTATGGGATACCAATACCAAAGCTAAAAGTACACGGATGACGGGAGGGACAGGCAGGACCTTTACACGGAAGGAACCACTGCCTGAAGAACCTTTCTCCCAAAAACAGCCTCCGAAGAAGCAAAAGTGTCAAATTTGTAAAATTTTGAAAAGGTGTGAAGTGAAGACCAAGTTGCAGCCTTGCAAATCTGTTCAACAGAGGCCTCATTTTTAAAGGCCCAAGTGGAAGCCACAGCTCTGGTAGAATGAGCTGTAATTCTTTCAGGAGGCTGCTGTCCAGCAGTCTCATAGGCTAAACGTATTATGCTACGAAGCCAGAAGGAGAGAGAGGTAGCCGAAGCCTTTTGACCTCTCCTCTGTCCAGAATAAACGACAAACAGGGAAGAAGTTTGTCGAAAATCTTTAGTTGCCTGCAAATAAAATTTCAAGGCACGGACGACGTCCAAATTGTGCAGAAGTCGTTCCTTCTTTGAAGAAGGGTTAGGGCACAATGATGGAACAACAATCTCTTGATTGATATTCCTGTTAGTGACTACCTTAGGTAAGAACCCAGGTCTAGTACGCAGAACTACCTTGTCTGAATGAAAAATCAGATAAGGAGAATCACAATGTAAGGCCGATAACTCAGAGACTCTTCGAGCCGAGGAAATAGCCATCAAAAAAAGAACTAAGTTTAAGCTCCATGGCGGAGCAACAGTTTTAAACACAGGCTTAATCCTGGCCAAAGCCTGACAAAAAGCCTGAACGTCTGGAACTTCTGACAGACGTTTGTGTAAAAGGATGGACAGAGCTGAGATCTGTCCCTTTAACGAACTAGCAGATAAACCCTTTTCTAAACCTTCTTGTAGAAAAGACAATATCCAAGGAATCCTAACCTTACTCCATGAGTAACTCTTGGATTCGCACCAATGCAAGTATTTACGCCATATTTTATGGTAGATCTTCCTGGTAACAGGTTTCCTAGCCTGTATTAAGGTATCAATCACTGACTCCGAGAATCCACGCTTTGATAGAATCAAGCGTTCAATCTCCATGCAGTCAGCCTCAGAGAAATTAGATTTGGATGTTTGAAAGGACCCTGAACCAGAAGGTCCTGTCTCAGAGACAGAGACCATGGTGGACAGGACGACATGTCCACTAGATCTGCATACCAGGTCCTGCGTGGCCACGCAGGCGCTATTAGAATCACCGATGCTCTCTCCTGTTTGATCCTGGCAATCAATCGAGGAAGCATCGGGAAGGGTGGAAACACATAAGCCATGTTGAAGACCCAAGGTGCTGTCAGAGCATCTATCAGAACCGCTCCCGGGTCCCTGGACCTGGATCCGTAACAAAGAAGCTTGGCGTTCTGGCGAGACGCCATGAGATCCAGATCTGGTTTGCCCCAACGCCGAAGCAGTTGGGCAAATACCTCCGGATGAAGTTCCCACTCCCCCGGATGAAAAGTCTGGCGACTTAGGAAATCCGCCTCCCAGTTCTCCACGCCTGGGATGTGGATCGCTGACAGGTGGCAAGAGTGAGACTCTGCCCAGCGAATTATCTTTGAGACTTCCATCATCGCTAGGGAACTCCTTGTCCCTCCCTGATGGTTGATGTAAGCCACAGTCGTGATGTTGTCCGACTGAAACCTGATGAACCTCAGAGTTATTAACTGAGGCCAAGCCAGAAGGGCATTGAGAACTGCTCTTAATTCCAGAATGTTTATTGGAAGGAGTCTCTCCTCCTGAGTCCATAATCCCTGAGCCTTCAGGGAATTCCAGACAGCGCCCCAACCTAGAAGGATGGCGTCTGTTGTTACAATCGTCCAATCTGGCCTGCTGAAGGGCATCCCCCTGGACAGATGTGGCCGAGAGAGCCACCATAGAAGAGACTCTCTGGTCTCTTGATCCAGATTCAGCATAGGGGACAAATCTGAGTAATCCCCATTCCACTGACTTAGCATGCACAATTGTAGTGGTCTGAGATGCAGGCGTGCAAAAGGTACTATGTCCATTGCCGCTACCATTAAGCCGATTACCTCCATGCATTGAGCCACTGACGGGTGTTGAATGGAATGAAGGACACGGCAAGCATTTAGAAGTTTTGTTAACCTGTCCTCTGTCAGGTAAATTTTCATTTCTACAGAATCTATAAGAGTCCCCAAGAAGGGAACTCTTGTGAGTGGCAATAGAGAACTCTTTTCTACGTTCACCTTCCACCCATGCGACCTTAGAAATGCCAGAACTAACTCTGTATGAGACTTGGCAGTCTGGAAACTTGACGCTTGTATCAGAATGTCGTCTAGGTACGGAGCTACCGAGATTCCTCGCGGTCTTAGAACCGCCAGAAGAGAGCCCAGAACCTTTGTAAAGATTCTTGGAGCTGTAGCTAACCCGAAGGGAAGAGCTACAAACTGGTAATGCCTGTTTAGGAAGGCAAACCTTAGGTACCGATAATGATCCTTGTGAATCGGTATGTGAAGGTAGGCATCCTTTAAATCCACTGTGGTCATGTACTGACCCTTTTGGATCATAGGTAAGATTGTCCGAATAGTTTCCATTTTGAACGATGGAACTCTTAGGAATTTGTTTAGGATCTTTAAGTCCAAGATTGGTCTGAAGGTTCCCTCTTTTTTGGGAACCACAAACAGATTTGAGTAAAACCCTTGTCCGTGTTCCGACCGCGGAACTGGGTGGATCACTCCCATTAGTAAAAGGTCTTGTACACAGCGTAGAAACGCTTCTTTCTTTATCTGGTTTGCTGACAACCTTGAAAGATGAAATCTCCCTTTTGGAGGAGAAGCTTATCCAGAAGATATCCCTGAGATATTATCTCTAACGCCCAGGGATCCTGGACATCTCTTGCCCAAGCCTGGGCGAAGAGAGAAAGTCTGCCCCCCACTAGATCCGTTTCCGGATCGGGGGCCCTCACTTCATGCTGTCTTAGGGGCAGCAGCAGGTTTTCTGGCCTGCTTGCCCTTGTTCCAGGACTGGTTAGGTTTCCAGCCCTGTCTGAAGCGAGCAACAGTTCCTTCCTGTTTTGGAGCGGAGGAAGTTGATGCTGCTCCTGCCTTGAAGTTACGAAAGGCACGAAAATTAGACTGTCTAGCCCTTGGTTTGGCTCTGTCTTGAGGCAGGGCATGGCCCTTACCTCCAGTAATGTCAGCGATAATTTCTTTCAAACCGGGCCCGAATAATGTCTGCCCTTTGAAAGGTATGTTAAGCAATTTAGATTTAGAAGTCACATCGGCTGACCAGGATTTAAGCCACAGCGCTCTGCGCGCTTGAATGGCGAATCCGGAGTTCTTAGCCGTAAGTTTAGTTAAATGTACTACGGCATCAGAAATAAATGAATTAGCTAGCTTAAGGACTCTAAGCTTGTCTATAATCTCATCCAATGTAGCTGAGCTAATGGTCTCTTCCAGAGACTCAAACCAGAATGCCGCCGCAGCCGTGACAGGCGCAATGCATGCAAGGGGTTGTAATATAAAACCTTGTTAAACAAACATTTTCTTAAGGTAACCCTCTAACTTTTTATCCATTGGATCTGAAAAAGCACAGCTATCCTCCACCGGGATAGTGGTACGCTTAGCTAGAGTAGAAACTGCTCCCTCCACCTTAGGGACCGTCTGCCATAAGTCCCGTGTGGTGGCGTCTATTGGAAACATTTTTCTAAATATAGGAGGGGGTGAAAAAGGCACACCGGGTCTATCCCACTCCTTGTTAACAATTTCTGTAAGCCTTTTAGGTATAGGAAAAACGTCAGTACACGTCGGTACCGCAAAATATTTATCCAGCCTACATATTTTCTCTGGGATTGCAACCGTTTTACAATCATTCAGAGCCGCTAATACCTCCCCTAGTAATACACGGAGGTTCTCAAGCTTAAATTTAAAATTTGAAATGTCTGAGTCCAGTTTACTTGGATCAGATCCGTCACCCACAGAACGAAGCTCTCCGTCCTCGTGTTCTGCAAATTGTGACGCAGTATCAGACATGGCTCTATTATTATCAGCGCACTCTGTTCTCACCCCAGAGTGGTCGCGTTTACCCCTAAATTCTGGCAATTTAGATAATACTTCAGTCATAACATTAGCCATGTCTTGCAAAGTGATTTGTATGGGCCGCCCTGATGTACTTGGCGCCACAATATCACGCATCTCCTGAGCGGGAGACGAAGGTACTGACACGTGAGGAGAGTTAGTCGGCATAACTTCCCCCTCGTTGTCTGGTGAAATTTTCTTTACATGTACAGATTGGCTTTTATTTAAAGTAGCATCAATGCAATTAGTACACAATTTTCTATTGGGCTCCACATTGGCCTTTAAACATATTGCACAAAGAGATTCCTCTGTGTCAGACATGTTTAAACAAACTAGCAATGAAACTAGCAAGCTTGGAAAATACTTTTCAAATAATTTTACAAGCAATATAAAAAACGTTACTGTGCCTTTAAGAAGCACAAAAACAACTCACAGTTGAAATAACAATGAACCAAAATAGTTATAGCAACCAAATTTTCACAGTAAATGCATTAAGTAAGCAAAGGATTGCACCCACCAGCAAATGGATGATTAACCCCTTAGTACCCAAAAAACGGATAACAATTTAATATAAACGTTTTTATCACAGTCAAAAGCACAGTCTCACAGGTCTGCTGTGAGTGATTACCTCCCTCAAAACTAGTTTTGGAGACCCCTGGGCTCTGTAGAGACGTCCTGGATCATGGAGAAGGAAATAGGAAGACTGTGACTGAATTTTTACTGCGCAATAAAGCGCCAAAATAGGCCCCTCCCACTTATGTTACAACAGTGGGGAAGCTCAGTAAACTGATTTTATTCATAAATAAACGACAGCCATGTGGAAAATAATGCCCAAAAAGTTTTATCACCAAGTACCTCAGAGAAAAAACGATTAACATGCCAGTAAACGTTTAAAAATAAAAATATTAAATGTTATTAATTAGCCTGCTGCTAGTCGCTTTCACTGCAGTGGAGGCTCAAATATAAGTTAAATGTATACAGTATTTTCTTAGTGAAGTTCCATTCCCCAGAAATACCTCAGTGTAAACATACATACATATCAGCCTGATACCAGTCGCTACTACTGCATTTAAGGCTGCACTTACATTACATGGGTATTAGCAGTATTTTCTCAGTCAATTCCATTCCTTAGAAAATAATATACTGCAACATACCTCCTTGCAGGTGAACCCTGCCCGCTGTCCCCTGTTCTGAAGTTACCTCACTCCTCAGAAGGCCGAGAACAGCAAATGGATCTTAGTTACGTCCGCTAAGATCATACACAAACTCAGGTAGATTCTTCCTCTAATACTGCCTGAGAAAAAACAACACACTCCGGTGCTGTTTAAAATAACAAACTTTTGATTGAAGAAATAAAAACTAAGTTTAACAACCACAGTCCTCTCACACGTCCTATCTATTAGTTAGGTGCAAGAGAATGACTGGGAATGAGGTAGAGGGGAGGAGCTATATAGCAGCTCTGCTTGGGTGATCCTCTTGCACTTCCTGTTAGGGAGGAGATATAATCCCATAAGTAATGGATGACCCGTGGACTGACTACACTTAACAGGAGAAAAAGGCCCAGCATGAGGCGCACACACAACATATACATAAGTGATGATAAAAAGCTCAGCATGAGGCGCACACACAGCACATACATAAGTGATGATAAAAAGTTCAGCATGAGGCGCACACACAGCATATACATAAGTGATAATAAAAAGCTCAGCATGAGGCGCACACACAGCATATACATAAGTGATAATAAAAAGCTCAGCATGAGGCGCACACACACAGCATATATATAAGTGATAATAAAAAGCTCAGCATGAGGCGCACACACACAGCACATACATAAGGGATAATAAAAAGCTCAGCATGAGGCGCACACACACAGCACATACATAAGTGATAATAAAAAGATCAGCATGAGACACACACACACAGCACATACATAAGTGAAAATAAAAAGCTCAGCATGAGGCACACACACAGCACATACATAAGTGATAATAAAAAGCTCAGCATGAGTAGGCTGACCATATTGCCGCTTTAAAAAGGGACAGATATGAAAAACACATATGTCAGGGTTCTTATACAAAACATTTCTTTAAACAGCCCTGAAAAGAGCCCTGACATATGTGTTTTTCATATGAGTCCCTTTTTAAAGCGGCAATATGGTCACCCTAAGCATGAGACACACACAAAGCACATACATAAGTGATAATAAAAAACTCAGCATGAGGCGCGCACACACACAGCACATACATAAGTGATACTAAAAAGCTCAGCATGAGGCGCACACACACAGCAGATACATAAGTGATGATAAAAAGCCAGCACATACATAAGTGATAATAAAAAGCTCAGCATGAGGCGCACACACACAGCACATACATAAGTGATACTAAAAAGCTCAGCATGAGGCGCACACACACAGCAGATACATAAGTGATAATAAAAAGCTCAGCATGAGACACACACACAGCACATACATAAGTGATAATAAAAAGCTCAGCATGAGGCGCACACACAGCACATACATAAGTGATAATAAAAAGCTCAGCATGAGACACACACACAAAACATACATAAGTGATAATAAAAAGCTCAGCATGAGACACACACACAGCAAATACATAAGTGATAATAAAAAGCTCAGCATGAGGCGCACACACAGCACATACATAAGTGATAATAAAAAGCTCAGCATGAGGCACACACACAGCATATGCATAAGTGATAATAAAAAGCTCAGCATGAGACACACACACAGCACATACATAAGTGATAATAAAAAGCTCAGCATGAGGCACACACACAGCACACACACAAGTGATAATAAAAAGCTCAGCATGAGGCGCACACACAGCATATACATAAGTGATAATAAAAAGCTCAGCATGAGGCGCACACACAGCACATACATAAGTGATAATAAACAGCTGAGCATGAGGTGCACACAGCACATACATAAGTGATAATAAAAAGCCCAGCATGAGGCGCACACACAGCATATACATAAGTGATCATAAAAAGCTCAGCATGAGGCGCACACACAGCACATACATAAGTGATGATAAAAAGCTCAGCATGAGGCGCACACACAGCATATACATAAGTGATAATAAAAAGCTTAGCATGAGGCACACACACAGCATATACATAAGTGATAATAAAAAGCTCAGCATGAGGCGCACACAGCACATACGTAAGTGATAATAAAAAGCTCAGCATGAGGCGCACACACAGCACATTCATAAGTGATAATATTAAGCTCAGCATGAGCGTACACGCAGCATATACATAAGTGATAATAAAAAGCTCAGCATGAGACGCACACACAGCACATACATAAGTGATAATAAAAAGCTCAGCATGAGGTGCACACACAGCACATACATAAGTGATAATAAAAAGCTCAGCATGAGGCGTACACACAGCACATACATAAGTGATAATAAAAAGCTCAGCATGAGGTGCAAACACAGCATATACATAAGTGATAAAAAAAGCTCAGCATGAGGCGCACACACAGCATATACATAAGTGATAATAAAAAGCTCAGCATGAGACACACACACAGCATGAACATAAGTGATAATAAAAAGCTCAGCATGAGACGCACACACACAGCATATACATAAGTGATAATAAAAAGCTCAGCATGAGACGCACACACAGCACATACATAAGTGATAATAAAAAGCTCAGCATGAGGCGCACACATAGCACATACATAAGTGATAATAAAAAGCTCAGCATGAGACACACACACAGCACATACATAAGTGATAATAAAAAGCTGAGCATGAGGCGCACACATAGCATATACATAAGTGATAATAAAAAGCTCAGCATGAGGCGCACACACAGCATATACATAAGTGATAATAAAAAGCTCAGCATGAGGCACACACACAGCATATACATACGTGATAATAAAAAGCTCAGCATGAGACGTGCACACGCAGCATATACATAAGTGATAATAAAAAGCTCAGCATGAGACACACACACAGCATATACATAAGTGATAATAAAAAGCTCAGCATGAGACACACACACAGCATGAACATAAGTGATAATAAAAAAGCTCAGCATGAGGCGCACACACAGCATATACATAAGTGATAATAAAAAGCTCAGCATGAGGCGCACACACAGCATATACATAAGTGATAATAAAAAGCTCAGCATGAGGCGCGCACACAGCACATACATAAGTGATAATAAAAAGCTCAGCATGAGGCGCACACACAGCACATACATAAGTGATAATAAAAAGCTCAGCATGAGGCACGCACACAGCACATACATAAGTGATAATAAAAAGCTCAGCATGAGGCGCACACACAGCATATACATAAGTGATAATAAAAAGCTCAGCATGAGGCGCACACACAGCACATACATAAGTGATGATAAAAAGCTCAGCATGAGGTGCACACAGCACATACATAAGTGATAATAAAAAGCTCAGCATGAGACACACACACACAGCACATACATAAGCGATAATAAAAAGCTCAGCATGAGGCGCACACACAGCATATACATACGTGATGATAAAAAGCTCAGCATGAGGCGCACACACAGCACATACATAAGTGATGATAAAAAGTTCAGCATGAGGCGCACACACAGCATATACATAAGTGATAATAAAAAGCTCAGCATGAGGCGCACACACAGCATATACATAAGTGATAATAAAAAGCTCAGCATGAGGCGCACACACAGCATATACATAAGTGATAATAAAAAGCTCAGCATGAGGTGCACACACAGCATATACATAAGTGATAATAAAAAGCTCAGCATGAGGCGCACACACAGCACATACATAAGTGATGATAAAAAGCTCAGCATGAGGCGCACACACAGCACATACATAAGTGATGATAAAAAGCTCAGCATGAGACACACACACACAGCACATACATAAGCGATAATAAAAAGCTCAGCATGAGACACACACACAGCACATACATAAGCGATAATAAAAAGCTCAGCATGAGGCGCACACACATCATATACATAAGTGATGATAAAAAGCTCAGCATGAGGCGCACACACAGCACATACATAAGTGATGATAAAAAGTTCAGCATGAGGCGCACACACAGCATATACATAAGTGATAATAAAAAGCTCAGCATGAGGCGCACACACAGCATATACATAAGTGATAATAAAAAGCTCAGCATGAGGCGCACACACAGCATATACATAAGTGATAATAAAAAGCTCAGCATGAGGTGCACACACAGCATATACATAAGTGATAATAAAAAGCTCAGCATGAGACACACACACAGCATATACATAAGTGATAATAAAAAGCTCAGCATGAGGCGCACACACAGCATATACATAAGTGATAATAAAAAGCTCAGCATGAGGCGCACACACAGCATATACATAAGTGATAATAAAAAGCTCAGCATGAGGTGCACACACAGCATATACATAAGTGATAATAAAAAGCTCAGCATGAGGCGCACACAGCACATACATAAGTGATAATAAAAAAATAAAAAGCTCAGCATGAGGCGCACACACAGCACATTCATAAGTGATAATAATAAGCTCAGCATGAGGAGCACACACACAGCATATACATAAGTGATAATATAAAGCTCAGCATGAGGCGCACATACATAAGTGATGATAAAAAGCTCAGCATGAGGCGCACACACAGCACATACATAAGTGATAATAAAAAGCTCAGCATGAGGCGCACACACAGCACATACATAAGTGATAATAAAAAGCTCAGCATGAGGCGCACACACAGCACATACATAAGTGATAATAAAAAGCTCAGCATGAGGCGCACACACAGCATGAAAATAAGTGATAATAAAAAGCTCAGCATGAGGCGCACACACAGCATATACATAAGTGATAATAAAAAGCTCAGCATGAGACGCACACACACAGCATATACATAAGTGATAATAAAAAGCTCAGCATGAGGCGCACACATAGCATATACATAAGTGATAATAAAAAGCTCAGCATGAGGCGCACACACAGCACATACATAAGTGATTATAAAAAGCTCAGCATGAGGCGCACACACAGCACATACATAAGTGATAATAAAAAGCTCAGCATGAGGCGCACACACAGCATATACATAAGTGATAATAAAAAGCTCAGCATGAGGCGCACACACAGCATATACATAAGTGATAATAAAAAGCTCAGCATGAGGCGCACACACAGCATGAAAATAAGTGATAATAAAAAGCTCAGCATGAGGCGCACACACAGCATATACATAAGTGATAATAAAAAGCTCAGCATGAGACGCACACACACAGCATATACATAAGTGATAATAAAAAGCTCAGCATGAGGCGCACACATAGCATATACATAAGTGATAATAAAAAGCTCAGCATGAGGCGCACACACAGCACATACATAAGTGATTATAAAAAGCTCAGCATGAGGCGCACACACAGCATATACATAAGTGATGATAAAAAGCTCAGTACAAAGCTGCAAGTGTAATAGCCTTAAATACAATATATAGTTAACAAGCAGAAAAATGACCGCATGTGCACGGCCCTCACCTTCACTATTTCTGGGTCTAGGTCACCATTACAGCTGTCGAAGTACTTCTTCAGGTCCTAAAGTAAGAACAGATGTTAAAATAGACTTACAAAAAGGACTTCATTTTATTCTGAGGCTGCCTTTATTTTTGTGTATGTGCACATGCTATATACACACACACAACACACACGTGATAAGTCATTTATTAAGAGTAAAGCAAGGTAGGCTGATGAGCTCAGGAGTGTGCATGTCTTAAGCAGTCTGTGTAAATTTCCTATAAACAATGCTGCAAACAATGATGGCTAGAGTCATGTGCACACTCCTGAGCACACCTAGGGTTACAGTTTTAATAATTTATGCCAAGACAAGTTAACAAAATTGATAAGAGAAGTAAATTAGAAAGTGGTTTAAAAATATTATGCTCTCTGCTCCTCTTTGTACTGGCTATTGAACCCCTAGCAGCTGCTATATGCCTGAACCAAAATCGGTATTTATATTCACGGTTCTAGTCAGAAACGTAGCCTTTTTCGGATGACCTTACGGTTTTTCTCTCAGATCCTACCTTCTCCCTTCCACACCTTCTAGACCTATTCCAATTTTTTGGTACGCTTTCCTACTACAAGTTAAATGTAGATAAGACAGAAGCCTACCCCCTGAACCTGCCTGAGAAACAGGTTCAAAAAGACTACAAACCAAATATCAGTTCAAATGGAATAGAGAAGGCATTCGGGCCATGGGAGTACACCTATCCCACGACCTTCCCAGTATCATAACCATCAATCACACTTGCTTCCTACAGACCTTTAGACACTCCATTGTACTCCCTAGATACCTAGAAGTTTTGTGGCTGGGTAGAATCTCTGCATTCAAAATGATGCTACTCCCAAAACTTACCTATTTCGATGTTTATCCCTAAAAAAACTCCCTACAGCACTCCTAGACACTTACCAATCTACTCTAAATACCTACATATGGGCAAACTCCCACCCACATATTTCCCGCAAAATTCTACAATCCCCAATAGATAAGGGATGACTAGGACTTCCCAACCTTAACATTTACTATGAGGCAGCCATGCTTTCACACATATCAGGATGGGGCTCTCCTAGCAAACGCCCTAGATGGTATGAGATTGAACAGGCATCCCTACCACATCATATCTTACTCCCTCACCTTCCCTGGATACCACAACACTATAAATCCCTCACACTTTCCCTTAATCCGATTATTAAAGACTGCTTAACCCCATGGCACCAGCTCCGACACACTACCATGATAGCCCCCCACCCATCTCCAATACATGACATTAGAGGTCTCCTACAGGGTCTCCCTGATTCTAGCACCACCAGCTGGTCAATCTCAACATCAAAACAGTCAGCGATCTGTATAAAGGTTCGGCTTGGCTTACCCATCCAGAATTAATAAACCTAATATCATAACATCCCTGTCAAACTCAACTTTGAGACATAAACCTTTGACTGTACATTACCAATGCCTTTTGGACTGCCCATCATTACACAAAACCCACAACATAGTAGCTTGGGAGACAGAATTGAAAAGGGAGATAGAGACTAAACATTGGACGAGAGCCAATAACAACACTAGGAAAGCTATACATTGCGTGACGCTCTTTGAGCTTTACTGACAACTTTTGACGAGATGTCACTGGGTCCCAAGCAGACTACACAAAATTTCCTCAGCAAACCCTGTGACATATTGGAGAAATTGTGGGGAAGAGGGGATGACCACCATTTATGGTGGAACTGCCCGGTAATACGACCACTATGGATGGAAGTACTGCGTTTATGTGACCTTCTAAACCTACTGACTAGTAAGGGCTCCGAAATGTATTGCCTTCACTTAGATATCCCAAAACTACCCAAATCACAAAAATACCTGTTTATATACAGTATATCCTAATGGCAACCAAGCTAGTGATAGCGAGACACTGGAAACAACCGACTACTCCCACATGCCAAAAGGTAACTGAATTACTCTCTTACATACGAACTATGGAGGAGGTTGTGCTCCTAAATCGTGGAATCTTAGACCTCCCCTCAGATATCTGGAACCCCTGGGATAACCTCCCACATTCTACAAATCCTCCTAGGTAAAAAAATAAATTATTGCTTACCTGATAAATGTATTTATTTCTTGACACAGTGAGTACACGGATCATCATCAATTACTGTTGGGATTATCACTCCTGGCCTGCAGGAAGAGGCAAAGCACCACAGCAGAGCTGTTAAGTATCACTTACCTTCCCACAATCCACAGTCATTCGACCGAATGAAAAGGAGAGAAAGGAAAAAACACAAGGTGCAGAGGTGTCTGAGGTTTATATAAAAAAAAACTGTCTGAAAAAACAGGGAGGGCCGTGGACTCAAGAAATAAATAAATTTATCAGGTAAGCATAAATTTTGTTTTATTTGTAATGACATGGTGAGTACACGGGTCATCATCAATTACTGTTGGGAATCAATACCCAAGCTAGAGGACACATGATACGTGAGGGACAAGACAGTTAACCTAAACAGAAGGCACCACTGCTTGAAGAAACTTTCTCCCAAAAGAAGCCCCGGCCGAGGCAAAAGTATCAAATTTTTAATAAAAAAACTGTTCGACAGAGACCTCTTTTTTGAAGGCACCAGAAGAAGACACCGCCCTAGAGGAGGGGGCTAAAAATCCCTCCGGAGGCTGCTGTCCAGCAGGCTCAAAAAGCCCTACGAAAAGAGAAGTGGGAGTAGCTTTCCGGCATATATGTTTGTCCAGAAAAACAACAAACAATGCAGAAGACTGACAAGAGTCCTGAGATTGTAGATAAAATTTAAGGGCCCGCACAACATCTAAGATGTGCAATCGACGTTCTTCATGAAAAGAAGGAATAGGACAGAGAGAAGGAACAACAATTTCCTGACTAAAACTTCTGTTGAAAAAAACCCTATAAAGAAAACCAAACTTGGTACGAATAACTGCCTTTTCTGCCTGAAATACGAGATAAGGAGAACTACACTGCCAAGATGAGAATCTGGAACTCTCCGAGCAGAAGAAAAAGCAGAAAGAAACAAAACTTTCCAAGGTAACAACTTAATATTTATGGAATGCATAGTCTCAAACGGAGCCTGGAGAAAACTATAAGAAAAAGGTCAAGGCACCAAGGAGAAGCAACCTACTTAAACACAGGCCTGAATCTGACCAGGATCTCTATGTATAGAGTATTTGAAAAGCACGTAAGGGCCTCAAGGCGCTGCTTATTTTGATCAACCTCGGAAGGATGAAAGGCTGAGTGGACCTCACCGGGGATCGAACCTGCAACCCTTGGGTTGCTACAGAGCTCGGCCACAGTGCCTTAGCATGCTGAGCTAACTGTCTGGCTACCTGATAAAGATTGTACAACCGGCCCGTCCACCAGACGCTGGTGCCACAGAATGGAAGGAACCGAAATCTGACCCTTGAGGATACTAACAGATAACCCTTTCTCAAGGCCTTCCTGGCGAAAAGATAAGATCCTTGGGATCCTGCCATATCTTCTAATAAATATATCAGAGCTAAACTAAGAGTCTGAATCATTGAAAAACCCACGCTCAGCTAAATTCAAGCGTTCAATTTCCAAGCCATCAGCTTCAGAGAAGGAAATTTGGATGAAATTTCCACGGAGGTAGAGACGACATCTCTACTAGATCCTCCTACCAGATCTTGTGAGGCCACGCAAGAGCAATTAGAAAACCAATGCTCTCTACTACTTGATCTGAACGAAAACTCATGGAAGGAGAACAAACCGAGAAAAAGGGTAAGTCAACCTGAAGTTCCAAAGAACTGCCAGAGTATCTATCAGAAAGGCATGAAAATCTCTTGACCTCCACCGAACTAGGAACTTGGTGTTCTGACAAGACGCCATCAGAACAAATTCTGGTAGGCCTCATTGGTTGTTAACCTGAAGAACACTTCCGGATGGAGATCCCACTCCCCGAGACGGGAAGTCTGTTGTACAGGACTCTGCTCAGTTGTCCACTCCAGAAAAGCGGATGGCCGATAGAACTGTGAGCACCTGCACACAGAAAAAATCTGGCACACTTTCTACATGACTAAGGAACTCAGAGAGAAATTGATGTAAGCCACAGAGACTATATTGTCAGACTAGGACCCGCTAAACTGGGCTAAGACATTCAACGAGTCCCAGACTCCTCCCCAGCCCAGTAGGCTGGCGTTCACAATCACAAACGCCCAGGGAGGTCTCCGAAGCATGTGTGCTGAGACCGCAATTCCTGAAAAACCACCAAGAGAAGAGAATCTTGTTGACTGATTGTGACGAGACCAATCTCGCCACTGTGCATTGGAGGGCCTGTTATGGAATATTCTTTGGGCTGGAGGTACATGGGCTTAAGGATACCCAGAGACTGCATGGAAATATGGAATTTTATATGCTGGACACCCCATGTACTTTCATAACTCTGTCTTATGTCTATGTCACCCTGTATCCATAAATACAGGATGGGTACAGGGTGTGAGTGCACCTTGTGGGAGCAATTGTGACTCTATAAACCAAGTGGGCATAAAAGACTTTATAGCTAATAAGAACTGTTCCTATATTCTGTAATAAGATGTATTCTATGTATGTTTCAGATTTGATTGTGTCTCAGGAGTCTGTCTGGGTAAACTGATTGTGTTTTTGTGTGATTATCTTAACTAGACTGGCCAACATCAGATTGTCTGAGTAAACTTTCTTTCCCAGTTAATTAACTTAATATGTTAATCTGTTTTACCTGTGAATAGACAATTGTTAGAGGTTTGATGCATTGTTCATATGTTTGCTTTACTGTTTAACCAATGCCCTCTGTAACATGAAGCCAGGGTGTATAAATATGTGTGCTGCTTTTAAATAAACTATTCATTTTGCGGATATCTGTTGGACCCTCACCATGGAGCTTTGACTCATGTTTGGGGGGAGGGAGTGGGGAAATTTACTGTATGCTGCCTGTGCCTCTGCCCTTTTATGCCAGGGTTATATCGTTACAATTGGTGGCAAGCGACGGGATTGTTCCCACAGCCAGGACGACAGCTACAGGAGACACCATTCCGTGGATTTACAAGTTGGGGGCAACGCATGTCCCAGTACAGCGACCCTAAAAGCAACAGAATGGAACCAGCAGTGTTATATGAGGAGGAGGACCTGGATGGCCGGGATGCATTAAGGAAAGGCATCTGGTACCAGGCCCTGGATAATGTACAATACCAGCAGGGTAAGAGTCTCCCCAGTGAAGAGCAGCGGTTGCAGAAGCAAGTGGCCCTGCCGATGCCCTTCCTGGGAGAGCAGCCCCTGGAGGAATGGGTGAAGGAACTAGAGCACCGGGTATGGCAGGAGCTATGGCTGGAGGATGCCTACCAGGCGCTCTGGTGGTATATGGCACAGTATATACCCTGGACAGCCGAGCATGACAAACCAGAGGGAGAGGAGTTTGATGGTCCTGGCTTGTTATGGGAGTCCTTTGCAGAGCCTGATTTTGGGAGCCCTGCGCAGACCAGACTTCAGGACATTTTCCATGAGAGGGAGGCTAGGCATGACTGGGCTGACCCCCATGAGGTAGAGCCAGACCTGGCTCACTTAGCAGCCCTGGAGTGGGAACTGGAGCAGGACTACCGAGATCTCTTCCACTCCATTGGGAAGGCTCAGCAGGACAGCAAGGTGAAAGACCCAGATCCAGACCCATTCAGCTGGGAAGATATTGTGGAGATTTACTGGGAAGGACCCCAGGTGGCCGGTGGAGATGGGACCGACGACTCTCCACCGGTCCTGCAGGGAATTGGGAGCCCAGTCTCCATTCCCCAGCGGAGGGCTGAGTTACAGGGGGCAGAGACAGTTGGTCCTGTCCCCCAGCAGCAGAGGAATATGCAGGGAATTGGGAGCCCAGACTCCATACCCCAGCGGCAGGCTGAGTTACAGGGGGCAGAGACAGTTGGTCCTGTCCCCCAGCAGCAGAGGAATATGCAGGGTATTGGGAGCCCAGACTCCATTCCCCAGCGGCGGGCTGAGTTATAGGGGGCAGAGACAGTTGGTCCTGTCCCCCAGCAGCAGAGGAATATGCAGAAAATTGGGAGCCTAGTCTCCATTCCCCAGCGGCAGGCTGAGTTACAGGGGGCCGAGACAGTTGGTCCTGTCCCCCAGCAGCAGAGGAATATGCAGGGAATTGGAAGCCCAGTCTCCATTCCCCAGCGGCAGGCTGAGTTACAGGGGGCAGAGACAGTCGGTTTTGCCCCCCATCAGCAGAGTGAGATGCAGTGGGCTGGGAGCCCAGTCTCCATTCCCCAGCGGCTGGAAGTATGTATGGGAGAGGAGCTTGTTACCCCTCTCCCCACCGGCAGCTTAACGCACCAGGGGGAGACAGTAAGCCCCACAACCGTGCAGATGGGACCGTGGTCTCTGCACTTACAGCACAGGGGGTAGGGACAGTTGGTCCTGTCCCCCAGCAACAGGGCTGTTTAGCCAAAGGGGAGACGATCGGTCTCCCCCTCCAGCAACCAGGCTCCCACCAGGCTACTTCCATGGTAGTGCTGGCACCCGGGCAGAGTACAGCTGGTCTCTGCCCACCTCGCAACCCACCAATTCAGCGTACCAGTCCCCCACACAGCTGTGGTGAGGCACCTGGACATGGACAAGTTTTCCCCATACTCAGGTGTAGTAACCATTTATTGTGGGTGGGCTGTACTACTAATTGTGTTTTATGGGTGGGTTGCTGGACTAACCAGGGCACTGACCGGCAGTTGTGACTCTATAAACCAAGTGGGCATAAAAGACTTTATAGCTAATAAGAACTGTTCCTATATTCTGTAATAAGATGTATTCTATATATGTTTCAGATCTGATTGTGCCTCAGGAGTCTGTCTGGGTAAACTGATTGTGTCCTTGTGTGATTATGTTAACTAGACTGGCCAACATCAGATTGTCTGAGTAAACTTTCTTTCCCAGTTAATTAACTTAATATGTTAATCTGTTTTACCTGTGAATAGACAATTGTTAGAGGTTTGATGCATTGTTCATATGTTTGCTTTACTGTTTAACCAATGCCCTCTGTAACCTGAAGCCAGGGTGTATAAATATGTGTGCTGCTTTTAAATAAACTATTCATTTTGCTGATATCTGTTGGACCCTCACCATGGAGCTCTCAAACAAAATCGAACAAGGGATGATGTCCATGGAAGCATTATCAGACCAATTACAACCATACACTAAACTGCTGATGCCGAACAGAAGACTGAAGACTGAAGAGAGGCAAGAGGAAGGAGCAGGATCTTGATCGATAAGGAAACAATTATAATCTCTACGCAGACTACCCTGAAGTTGAGACAAGGGACTTCTTTTCCAGCTCCACTTCCAATCGTGAAATGAAGAAAGACAACAAAAACATCCAAATCAGATTTTGCATGAAAAAGGATGCCACCTAAACCAATAGGTCGTCCATGCAGGCCGCCACTGCAAACCCCTGAACAATTGAGAAAACTATGGAAGCTGTGGCAAAGCCCTTGTTGAACCACAAACTGAAAAAGTTTGGCCAGAAAATAAAACTACTCAAAAATCTAAGAAGAACCCTTTGATGGGATCCTGAGAGTATGCATCCTTTAGGTCTAAGGTCATTATAAACTGACCCTCTGCACCAAGGAAGAATGGAGTGAATAGTCTCCATCTTGAATGACAGTACTCTGAGAAACTGGTTAGACATATCAGGTCTAAATTAAGACGAAAAGTTCCCTCTTTCTTGGAACCACGAACAGAATGGAAAATAAACTAACCCCTGTTCCAAAACTGGATCTGGACAATCACTCCCAGGGAGAAAGAACCTGAACACATTTCAAGAACGCCTCTTTTCTTATCTGACTACAGATAATCTTGAGAGGTGAAACCTACTCCTGGGAGGAAGGAGTTGAATTCCAATTCGTAACCCTGGAATACTATATCAACAGCGCTTTAGGAATCTAGGACCTCTCAAATCCAGGCAGGACAAAAACTGAGATAGACTGCCCCCCATAGGATCCGATCCTGGTTCGGGGGTAAACCCTACATGCTGAATGAGAGTTAGCTGTGGGTTTTCTTAATTACTTCCCCCTAATCCAAGACTGATTGGGTATCCAAGATGACTTGAAATACTCCTGCTTGGAAGACAGCCTTTCTGTGGAATCAAATCAGTTGTCGCACCAAAGGATGCTGCTCTTGTCCAGAAAGGTCTCCATCTTTGTATCACATAAATCCGTAAGGAGCAGCTATCTCCCCTATCTGCAGCCCATCTTGACACTTCCTCATAGGAAGGAACATTGTAGTGGGCCTATCTAAGGTTGACGACGACAGGCTTATCGATGTCGTCCAAGTAGCCAATACCTCCTTTAACAGTACATGAGGTGAATAAGCATACAACTGAAGGATACCACTTCAATATCAGATGAAGGAATTATACCATCCGCATGTGAGATTCTACCCTCTCTTCTTACCCGACTTAGGGGAGAGAGTAGTTCGAGAAACAGAAGAAACCTTACTATCTGAAAATTTTCTAAATCCTCTTGCGTTTTTCCCTAAAGGCAAGGGGGAAAAAACAGGTAAAACCACAGAAGCAGCATAGGAAAACTGAGCTGCAGATCTGTAGACAAATATACTTCCTTAGGAGATTGAGTGGAACCGCAGGGCACTGCATGTGACGCCAGTGACACTTGGGACGCTAAAGGAGAAGCTGTTCTAAACAGCATCATCCAAGGAGACATTGTGCTCAGGGGTTAAATATCACATTTTTGCCACAGATCAGACCATTGCTTAGAAAAAACACAGAGACACCCCTGTCCTGTTAATATATTATAACTGTCAGGAAAGGTATGAGTGACAGCTGCATGTTGTCAAGTCATTCTAATTACATAGGAACAGAATTCTGTATTAGAACATGCACATCAAACAGACTTATGGCACATAGGCTGGAAAAGCACAACAATTAAATACTTCCTCGTTGGAATGCTAGCTGTCCTTAACCCATAATAGTCTGGAACACTATAGGGAGGAGTTTAATTAACATATAATTAAAATATAGTGGCAATTTATAATGGCATCATAGATATAGGATAGGACTTCCTGAGGAAAAAACCCTGCATAATAACAAGAGCTGCGTGATTATTAGAATATAAAAACCGGCAGTAAAAAAAAACACTTATAACTATAATTTGAAATGAAACGGCAGTTGAACGACTCTAGAACGAAAATAGAAGGCACGCAGCAATAGCTGGTCATTGCATTTCATGAGCCCCCACATTATGCCAGAGGAATCGCACTATCAACCCCTCTCTCCAATCTTAAGGAGACAAGGGGGCGTGGCCAACGCCCGGCTCAGGAGGAGAGCTGAAAATGGCGATTCCTCATCACAACTAAGGAAGAAGGTGGAACTCGACTGAGTTAGCTACACACGAGAGGGGACAGAGATAAAGTGTGCAGTCTAATTATCTTGCACCTTATCCTGTCATAGCCACCATTGATGTAACTGCTCCGGCAGTCAGATAAACAGAGTGCAAATTAAGACACTACACACAATGAAAAATAATTATATGGGCCCTATACACCTTACACAAACAGGTGTTTGCGAGTTGGACTGTCATAACATTGGACAGAGTTCATTGTTTGGTTAGACGGACAGGTGCTGCTTATCTTTTTTGCTTATTTATCTTTGTATAATCCCTGCACCATTGGTTCAGCATACCAAGCTGGAGAGGTCTCATATGAAAACGAGCAAAGGGGATCACACCCTATGCTGCAGTCATGAGACCTAAAACTTCCATGCACATAGCTACTGAAGGGAATGATTGAGACTGAAGGTTCCGACAAGCTGAAACCAATTTAAATTGTCTCGTCTGTTAAAGACAGAGTCATGGACACTGAAGCTATCAGGAAACCTAAAAAGGTGACCCTTGTCTGAGGAATCAATGAGCTTTTTGGTAAATTGATCCTCCAACCATGTCTTTGAAGAAACAACACTAGTTGATTTGTGTGAGATTCTGCAGAATGTAAAGACTGAGCTAGTACCAAGATATCGTCCAAATATAGAAACACAGCAATACCCCGTTCTCTGATTACAGAGAGTAGGGCACTGACAACCTTTGAAAAGATTCTTGGAGCTGTCGCTAGGCCAAATGTAAGAGCAACAAATTGGTAATGCTTGTCTAGAAAAGAGAATCTCAGAAACTGATAGTGGTCTGGATGAATCGGAATATGAAGATATGCATCCTGTAAGTCTATTGTAGACATATAATGCCCTTGATGAACAAAAGGCAGAGTAGTCCTTATAGCCACCATTTTGAAAGTTGGCACTCTTACATAATGATTCAAAATTTTCAGATCCAGAACGGACCTAAATGAATTTTCTTTCTTTGGGACAATGAATAGATTTGAATAAAACCCCAGACCCTGTTCCTGAAACGGAACTGGTAAGATTACCCCTGAAAACTCCAGGTCTTAAACACACTTCAGAAAAGCCTGAGCCTTTACTGGATTTCCTGGGATGCGTGAGAGACAAAATCTTTTCATAGGCGGTCTTACTCTGAATCCTATTCGGTACCCTTGAGAAACAATACTCTGAATCCATTGATTTTGGACAGAATCTGCCCAAATGTTTTGGAATAATCTTAATCTGCCCCCTAACAGCTGAGCTGGAATGAGGGCTGCACCTTCATGCAGACTTGGGGGCTGGCTTTGATTTCTTAAACGGTTTGGATTTACTCCAACTTGAAGAAGGTTTCCAATTGGAACCAAATTCTTTGGGGGAAGGATTAGGTTTTTGTTCCTTATTTTGTCAAAAGGAACGAAAACGGTTAGAAGCTTTAAATTTACCCTTGGGTCTTTTATCCTGAGGCAATAAAACTCCCTTCCCCACAGTGACAGTTGAAATAATTGAATCCAACTGATAACCAAATAACTTATTACCTTGGAAAGAAAGAGATGGTAATCTAGACTTAGATACCATGTCAGCATTCCAAAATTTGTCACAAAGCTCTTCTAGCTAAAATAGCTAAAGACATAGATTTAACATCAATTTTGATGATATCAAAAATGGCATCACAGATAAAATGATTAGCATGTTGAAACAAGCAAACAATGCTAGCCAAATCAAGATCCATTTCCTATTGTGCTAAACTTTCCAACCAAAAAGTTGATGCAGCTGCAACATCAGCCATAGAAATGGCAGGCCTGAGAAGAAATCCAGAATATAAATAAGCTTTCCTTAGATAAGATTCAAGTTTCCTATCTAAAGGGTCTTTAAAAGAAGTACTATCTTCCATAGGAATAGTAGTACGTTTAGCAAGAGTAGAAATAGCCCCATCAACTTTGGGGATCTTTTCCCAAAACTCCAATCTAACTGCTGGCAAAGGATACAATCTTTTAAACCTTGAAGAAGGAATAAAAGAAGTACCAGGCCTATTCCATTCCTTAGAAATCATATCAGAAATAGCATCAGGAACTGGAAAAACCTCTGGAGTAACCACAGGAGGTTTATACACAGAATTTAAACATTTACTAGTTTTAATATCAAGAGGACTAGTTTCCTCAATATCCAATGTAATCAACACCTCTTAACAAGGAACGAATATACTCCATTTTAAAAAAAATACGTAGATTTGTCAGTGTCAACATCTGAGGAAGGATCTTCTAAATCAGATAGATCCTCATCAGAGGAGGATAATTCTGTATGTTGTCGGTCATTTGAAATTTCAGCAACTTTATGAGAAGTTTTAAAACACCTTTTACGTTTATTAGAAGGCGGGATGGCAGACAAAGCCTTCTGAATCGCATCAGCAATAAAATATTTTATATTCACAGGTATATCATGTACATTAGATGTTGAAGGAACAACAGGCATTGTACTATTACTGATGGACACATTCTCTGCATGTAAAAGCTTATGACAACTATTACATACCACAGCTGGAGATATAATCTCCACAAATTGAAACAAATGCACTTTGCTTTGGTAGAACTGTTATCAGGCAGCAGGGTTCCAACAGTGATTTCTGAGACAGGATCAGATTGAGACATCTTGCAGATGTAAGAGAAAAACAACATATAAAGCAAAATTATCAATTTCCTTATATGGCAGTTTCAGGAATGGGAAAAAAATGCAAACAGCATAGCCCTCTGACTTTGAAAAAATGCAAGAGGCATCTAGGAATGGAGCTTTAAATAATGAAATTGTTTGGCGGCAAATATGACGCACAGCGCAAACTGAATTTTTTTTGGCGCTAATAACATCCGGAAATGACACACTCACATAATTGAAGATGCAACCTTGTGCAAGGAACTCGGCGTCAACTAAGATGCCAGAAATAAAGAATTTGCGTCATCGGACATACCTTCACGCCAAAAAAAAAAAATTCTCGCGCCACGAATGACACAATAAACTTTGGCATTTTGCGCCCTCAAAAGCCTAATTTTGACCGCGAAATTTAATGAAAAAGCAGTCAATTGAGAAAAGACTATACCCCAGGTAAGATTTTTTTTTCCTACATATGTTTTTTCTCAAATATGAAACTGATAGTCTGCAAAAGGAAATAAAGCTGACTCATGGCAAATATAAAGTACAATACATATATTTAGAACTTTATATTAATGCATAAAGTGCCAAACCATAGCTAAGAGTGTCTTAAGTAATAAAAAACATACTTACCAAAAGACACCCATCCACATATAGCAGATAGCCAAACCAGTACTGAAACAGTTATCAGTAGAGGTAATGGAATATGACAGTATATCGTCGATCTGAATAAGGGAGGTAGGAAATGAATCTCTACGACCGATAACAGAGAACCTATGAAACAGATCTCCCGCGAGGAAAACCATATTATTCAATAGGTGATACTCCCTTCACATCCCTCTGACATTCACTGTACTCTGAGAGGAATCGGGCTTCAAAAATGCTGAGAAGCGCATATAAACGTAGAATCTAAGCACAAACTTACTTCACCTCCATAGGAGGCAAAGTTTGTAAAAACTGAATTGTGGGTGGGGTGAGGGGTGTATTTATAGGCATTTTGAGGTTTGGGAAACTTTTCCCCTCCTGGTAGGATTGTATATCCCATATGTCACTAGCTCATGGACTCTTTCCAATTACATGAAAGAAATAGCATCCTTGCATTTTCCCAGACTGTACAGCAGGATTGTGAGTAACACTGCACTCGGTTTGTCATTAACCTCTAATGAGCCTTATACCATAAACAGGGAATACTCTATAAAGTATTATCCCCTAGTCTCCTGGTAACCAGTGCCTGCAGCCTGCCTGAAATATCCTTCCCCAGGATATATATATATATATATATATATATATATATATAGATATATATATATATATATCCCAAGAATTGCAGACTATTTTCTGAAGTGCAAGTCCCCCTTAATTATAGAAGACTGAGCACTTGCCGTCCAGCAGGGGGACAGTCTACCCAGCGTGAGAGGATGTCGCTCCTCACAGAGGCCTGTAGAAAAAAGAAAGACAGAGTAAACCTACTCAGGCTTTCTATACCAGGGAAGCATAATGTTAGGAAAACGCAGTGAGGCCCACCCCACAAGTTCCCAACTGCTTAAAAGCTACTACAGCCCTCCTGAAGAGACTAACGTAGAGTACAGCTATACCCAATGTGATGGAAGATCACAGCAATCCTGCCCTGACTTCAAATTAAAAAAATCTTGATAGAAGAAATCTTTAACAGACACCTAATTACTTCACCTCCTTCTTGCACTAGAGGCAAAGAGAATGACTGGGGTTTGTGGGAAGGGAAATGATACTTAACAGCTCTGCTGTGGTGCTCTTTGCCTCCTCCTGCTGGCGTTAAGATATTCCCAACAGCAATTGATGATGATCCATGTACTCACCGTGTCATTAGAGAGAAATTGCTGGCATCTTGCCTCTCAATACTACCCTATGACCCTACCTCCCCCCCTACCTTTTTTTTTCTTCTCTCTCTCTTCTTTTTTCTTCTAGGAGACAGGAGGAATTTGTTTCCCTATTTGCACTACGCTTTCAAATTGATAAAGCTCCTTAATTGTTCTATATTTGCACTATGTTGTATTTATCACTTGTTTGTTATAATATCTATTATATTTATCCACGTCTATAAAATATGCTCTAAAATTAGAGCAAAACACCCAGAAGCGGGACACAAAAAACAAAAACTGTGATTCCACCTACCTATTCTATATCCCGCCCATATGTAGAGGGATATTCCTGCAAGACACTTATTTACATGGAATTCTGCGTACTCTGTAAAGTGGATGAACTTACCTATTGTGTCTCACCTTGTCTTGAATCCTTTTTCAATTAAAATACTATGCTCTATCTTGTCTATTTACATTTAATTTTGAGTTTAAAAGCAAGGCAATGCCTAACAAACTGCCCCCCCCCTTGGGAACTCTGTATGACATCATCAATTACATCACTGATGACATCACATGACATTAATGGCCAATTAGCTTTCTTGTTTTTCCCCAAGAAATTAAAGGGACATAAAAAACGAAATTCAAAAAAATAATCCACAATGTAGGTTTGTGCACTGAGAAAACAACCGTACCATTGTTATTCCTTGAAAGCAAGTGTACCTCATTGTCTCTGCGTAAAGAATACGTCACTGTCTGTAATGAGAAGACAACCGTACCATTGTTATTCCCTGAAAGCAAGTGTACCTCATTGTCTCTGCAAAAAGAATACGTCCCTGTACTAAGACAACCGTATCATTGTTATTCCCTGAAAGCAAGTGTACCCTCTTGTCTCTGTCTAAAGAATACGTCCCTGTACTGAGAAGACAACCGTACCATTGTTATTCCCTGAAAGCAAGTGTACCTCCTTGTCTCTGCCTAAAGAATACGTCACTGTACTGAGAAGACAACCGTACCATTGTTATTCCCTGAAAGCAAGTGTACCTCATTGCCTCTGCCTAAAGAATACATCACTGTACTGAGAAGACAACCATACCATTGTTATTCCCTGAAAGCAAGTGTACCTCCTTGTCTTTGCCTAAAGAATACGTCACTGTACTGAGAAGACAACCGTACCATTGTTATTCCCTGAAAGCAAGTGTACCTCATTGTCTCTGCCTAAAGAATACGTCACTGTACTGAGAAGACAACCGTACCATTGTTATTCCCTGAAAGCAAGTGCACCTCCTTGTCTCTGCGTAAAGAATGCGACACTGTAATGAGAAGACAACCGTACCATTGTTATTCCCTGAAAGCAAGTGTACCTCATTGTCTCTGCGTAAAGAATATGTCACTGTACTGAGAAAACAAACGTATCACTGTTATTCCCTGAAAGCAAGTGTACCTCATTGTCTCTGCCTAAAGAATACATCACTGTACTGAGAAGACAACCGTACCATTGTTATTCCCTGAAAGCAAGTGTACCTCATTGTCTCTGCGTAAAGAATATGTCACTGTACTGAGAAGACAACCGTACCATTGTTATTCCCTGAAAGCAAGTGTACCTCATTGTCTCCTCGTAAAGAATACGTCACTGTACTGAGAAGACAACCGTACCATTATTATTCCCTGAAAGCAAGTGTACCTCCTTGTCTCTGCCTAAAGAATACGTCACTGTACTGAGAAGACAACCGTACCATTATTATTCCCTGAAAGCAAGTGTACCTCATTGCCTCTGTCTAAAGAATACATCACTGTACTAAGAAGACAACCGTACCATTGTTATTCCCTGAAAGCAAGTGTACCTCCTTGTCTCTGCGTAAAGAATGCGACACTGTAATGAGAAGACAACCGTACCATTGTTATTCCCTGAAAGCAAGTGTACCTCATTGCCTCTGTCTAAAGAATACATCACTGTACTAAGAAGACAACCGTACCATTGTTATTCCCTGAAAGCAAGTGTACCTCCTTGTCTCTGCGTAAAGAATGCGACACTGTAATGAGAAGACAACCGTACCATTGTTATTCCCTGAAAGCAAGTGTACCTCATTGTCTCTGCGTAAAGAATATGTCACTGTACTGAGAAAACAAACGTACCATTGTTATTCCCTGAAAGCAAGTGTACCTCCTTGTCTCTGCGTAAAGAATACGTCACTGTACTGAGAAGACAACCGTACCATTATTATTCCCTGAAAGCAAGTGTACCTCCTTGTCTCTGCCTAAAGAATACGTCACTGTACTGAGAAAACAACCGTACCATTGTTATTCCCTGAAAGCAAGTGTAACTCCTTGTCTCTGCGTAAAGAATACGTCACTGTAATGAGAAGACAACCGTATCATTGTTATTCCCTGAAAGCAAGTGTACCTCCTTGTCTCTGCGTAAAGAATACATCACTGTACTGAGAAGACAACCGTACCACTGTTATTCCCTGAAAGCAAGTGTACCTCATTGTCTCTGCGTAAAGAATACGTCACTGTACTGAGAAAACAACCGTACCATTGTTATTCCCTGAAAGCAAGTGTACCTCCTTTTCTCTGCCTAAAGAATACGTCACTGTACTGAGAAGACAACCGTATCATTGTTATTCCCTGAAAGCAAGTGTACCTCCTTGTCTCTGCCTAAAGAATACGTCACTGTAATGAGAAGACAACCGTACCATTGTTATTCCCTGAAAGCAAGTGTACCTCATTGTCTCTGCCTAAAGAATACATCACTGTACTGAGAAGACCACCGTACCATTATTATTCCCTGAAAGCAAGTGTACCTCATTGTCTCTGGGTAAAGAATACGTCACTGTACTGAGAAGACAACCGTACCATTGTTATTCCCTGAAAGCAAGTGTACCTCCTTGTCTCTGCCTAAAGAATACGTCACTGTACTGAGAAGACAACCGTACCATTGTTATTCCCTGAAAGCAAGTGTACCTCATTGTCTCTGCGTAAAGAATACGTCACTGTACTGAGAAGACAACCGTACCATTGTTATTCCCTGAAAGCAAGTGTAACTCCTTGTCTCTGCCTAAAGAATACGTCACTGTACTGAGAAGACAACCGTACCATTGTTATTCCCTGAAAGCAAGTGTACCTCCTTGTCTCTGCCTAAAGAATATGTCACTGTACTGAGAAGACAACCGTACCATTGTTATTCCCTGAAAGCAAGTGTACCTCATTGTCTCTGCATAAAGAATACGTCACTGTAATGAGAAGACAACCGTACCATTGTTATTCCCTAAAAGCAAGTGTACCTCATTGTCTCTGCCTAAAGAATACGTCACTGTACCGAGAAGACAACCGTACCATTGTTATTCCCTGAAAGCAAGTGTACCTCATTGTCTCTGCGTAAAGAATATGTCACTGTACTGAGAAGACAACCGTATCATTGTTATTCCCTGAAAGCAAGTGTACCTCATTGTCTCTGCGTAAAGAATATGTCACTGTACTGAGAAGACAACCGTACCATTATTATTCCCTGAAAGCGAATGTACCTCATTGTCTCTGCGTAAAGAATATGTCACTGTACTGAGAAGACAACAGTACCATTGTTATTCCCTGAAAGCAAGTGTACCTCATTGTCTCTGCCTAAAGAATACATCACTGTACTAAGAAGACAACCGTATCATTGTTATTCCCTGAAAGCAAGTGTACCTCCTTGTCTCTGCCTAAAGAATACGTCACTGTAATGAGAAGACAACCGTACCATTGTTATTCCCTGAAAGCAAGTGTACCTCATTGTCTCTGCCTAAAGAATACGTCACTGTACTGAGAAGACAACCGTACCATTATTATTCCCTGAAAGCAAGTGTACCTCATTGTCTCTGGGTAAAGAATACGTCACTGTAATGAGAAGACAACCGTACCATTGTTATTCCCTGAAAGCAAGTGTACCTCCTTGTCTCTGCGTAAAGAATACGTCACTGCACTGAGAAGACAACCGTATCATTGTTATTCCCTGAAAGTAAGTGTACCTCATTGTCTCTGCCTAAAGAATATGTCACTGTACTGAGAAGACAACCGTACCATTGTTATTCCCTGAAAGCAAGTGTACCTCCTTGTCTCTGGTAAAGAATACATCACTGTACTGAGAAGACAACCGTACCATTGTTATTCCCTGAAAGCAAATGTACCTCATTGTCTCTGCCTAAAGAATATGTCACTGTACTGAGAAGACAACCGTACCATTGTTATTCCCTGAAAGCAAGTGTACCTCATTGTCTCTGCGTAAAGAATATGTCACTGTAATGAGAAGACAACCGTACCATTGTTATTCCCTGAAAGCAAGTGTACCTCATTGTCTCTGGGTAAAGAATACATCACTGTACTGAGAAGACAACCGTATCATTGTTATTCCCTGAAAGCAAGTGTACCTCCTTGTCTCTGCCTAAAGAATACATCACTGTAATGAGAAGACAACCGTACCATTGTTATTCCCTGAAAGCAAGTGTACCTCCTTGTCTCTGCCTAAAGAATACATCACTGTAATGAGAAGACAACCGTACCATTGTTATTCCCTGAAAGCAAGTGTACCTCATTGTCTCTGCGTAAAGAATATGTCACTGTACTGAGAAGACAACCGTACCATTGTTATTCCCTGAAAGCAAGTGTACCTCATTGTCTCTGCGTAAAGAATATGTCACTGTACTGAGAAGACAACCGTATCATTGTTATTCCCTGAAAGCAAGTGTACCTCATTGTCTCTGCGTAAAGAATATGTCACTGTACTGAGAAGACAACCGTACCATTGTTATTCCCTGAAAGCAAGTGTACCTCCTTGTCTCTGCGTAAAGAATACGTCACTGTAATGAGAAGACAACCGTATCATTGTTATTCCCTGAAAGCAAGTGTACCTCCTTGTCTCTGTGTAAAGAATACGTCACTGTACTGAGAAGACAACCGTACCATTATTATTCCCTGAAAGCAAGTGTACCTCATTGTCTCTGCGTAAAGAATATGTCACTGTACTGAGAAGACAACCGTACCATTATTATTCCCTGAAAGCAAGTGTACCTCATTGCCTCTGCATAAAGAATACGTCACTGTAATGAGAAGACAACCATATCATTGTTATTCCCTGAAAGCAAATGTACCTCATTTTCTCTGCGTAAAGAATACGTCACTGTAATGAGAAGACAACCGTACCATTGTTATTCCCTGAAAGCAAGTGTACCTCCCTTTCTCTGCCTAAAGAATACGTCACTGTACTGAGAAGACAACCGTACCATTGTTATTCCCTGAAAGCAAATGTACCTCATTGTCTCTGCGTAAAGAATACGTCACTGTACTGAGAAGACAACCGTACCATTGTTGTTCCCTGAAAGCAAGTCGTCACTGTACTGAGAAGACCACCGTACCATTGTTATTCCCTGAAAGCAAATGTACCTCATTGTCTCTGCGTAAAGAATACGTCACTGTACTGAGAAGACAACCGTACCATTGTTGTTCCCTGAAAGCAAGTGTACCTCCTTGTCTCTGTGTAAAGAATACGTCACTGTACTGAGAAGACAACCGTACCATTGTTATTCCCTGAAAGCAAGTGTACCTCCTTGTCTCTGTGTAAAGAATACGTCACTGTAATGAGAAGACAACCGTACCATTGTTATTCCCTGAAAGCAAGTGTACCTCATTGTCTCTGCCTAAAGAATACGTCACTGTACTGAGAAGACCACCGTACCATTATTATTCCCTGAAAGCAAGTGTACCTCATTGTCTCTGGGTAAAGAATACGTCACTGTACTGAGAAGACAACCGTACCATTGTTATTCCCTGAAAGCAAGTGTACCTCCTTGTCTCTGCGTAAAGAATACGTCACTGTAATAAGAAGACAACCGTACTATTGTTCCCTGAAAGCAAGTGTACCTCATTGTCTCTGCCTAAAGAATAAGTCACTGTACTGAGAAGACAACCGTACCATTGTTATTCCCTGAAAGCAAGTGTACCTCCTTGTCTCTGCCTAAAGAATACGTCACTGTACTGAGAAGACAACCGTACCATTGTTATTCCCTGAAAGCAAGTGTACCTCCTTGTCTCTGCGTAAAGAATGCGACACTGTAATGAGAAGACAACCGTACCATTGTTATTCCCTGAAAGCAAGTGTACCTCCTTGTCTCTGCGTAAAGAATGCGACACTGTAATGAGAAGACAACCGTACCATTGTTATTCCCTGAAAGCAAGTGTACCTCATTGTCTCTGCGTAAAGCATACGTCACTGTCTGTACTGAGAAGACAACCGTATCATTGTTATTCCCTGAAAGCAAATGTACCTCATTGTCTCTGCGTAAAGAATACGTCACTGTACTGAGAAGACAACCGTACCATTGTTGTTCCCTGAAAGCAAGTCGTCACTGTACTGAGAAGACCACCGTACCATTGTTATTCCCTGAAAGCAAATGTACCTCATTGTCTCTGCGTAAAGAATACGTCACTGTACTGAGAAGACAACCGTACCATTGTTGTTCCCTGAAAGCAAGTGTACCTCCTTGTCTCTGTGTAAAGAATACGTCACTGTAATGAGAAGACCACCGTACCATTATTATTCCCTGAAAGCAAGTGTACCTCATTGTCTCTGGGTAAAGAATACGTCACTGTAATGAGAAGACAACCGTACCATTGTTATTCCCTGAAAGCAAGTGTACCTCATTGTCTCTGCCTAAAGAATACGTCACTGTACTGAGAAGACCACCGTACCATTATTATTCCCTGAAAGCAAGTGTACCTCATTGTCTCTGGGTAAAGAATACGTCACTGTACTGAGAAGACAACCGTACCATTGTTATTCCCTGAAAGCAAGTGTACCTCCTTGTCTCTGCGTAAAGAATACGTCACTGTAATAAGAAGACAACCGTACTATTGTTCCCTGAAAGCAAGTGTACCTCATTGTCTCTGCCTAAAGAATAAGTCACTGTACTGAGAAGACAACCGTACCATTGTTATTCCCTGAAAGCAAGTGTACCTCATTGTCTCTGCCTAAAGAATACGTCACTGTACTGAGAAGACAACCGTACCATTGTTATTCCCTGAAAGCAAGTGTACCTCATTGTCTCTGCCTAAAGAATACGTCACTGTACTGAGAAGACAACCATACCATTGTTATTCCCTGAAAGCAAGTGTACCTCATTGTCTCTGCCTAAAGAATACGTCACTGTACTGAGAAGACAACCGTACCATTGTTATTCCCTGAAAGCAAGTGCACCTCATTGTCTCTGCCTAAAGAATACGTCACTGTACTGAGAAGACAACCGTACCATTGTTATTCCCTGAAAGCAAGTGTACCTCATTGCCTCTGCATAAAGAATACGTCACTGTAATGAGAAGACAACCATACCATTGTTATTCCCTGAAAGCAAGTGTACCTCATTGTCTCTGCGTAAAGAATATGTCACTGTACTGAGAAGACAACCGTACCATTGTTATTCCCTGAAAGCAAGTGTACCTCATTGTCTCTGCGTAAAGAATACATCACTGTACTGAGAAGACAACCGTACCATTGTTATTCCCTGAAAGCAAGTGTACCTCATTGTCTCTGCGTAAAGAATACGTCACTGTACTGAGAAGACAACCGTACCATTGTTATTCCCTGAAAGCAAGTGTACCTCATTGCCTCTGCATAAAGAATATGTCACTATTGTTAGACACTTTTGCATTGATCTGGATTAGGGGCTGGGATTAATCTTTGACATTATGAACAAGACCACACTGTGCACGACAAATTACTGCTCAGTTCCTAAACTTCCTACTCGCTGCTGAACCACTTGTCTCACAAAGCTGCCAAACATGCCTGCGGGCTCTAAGGACCCGTGCGCCTGCGGCTCTCAGGACCCGTGCGCCTGCGGCTCTAAGGACCCGTGCGCCTGCGGCTCTGAGGACCCGTGCGCCTGCGGCTCTCAGGACCCGTGCGCCTGCGGCTCTAAGGACCCGTGCGCCTGCGGCTCTGAGGAACCGTGCGCCTGCGGCTCTAAGGACCCGTGCGCCTGCGGCTCTCAGGACCCGTGCGCCTGCGGCTCTCAGGACCCGTGCGCCTGCGGCTCTCAGGACCCGTGCGCCTGCGGCTCTGAGGACCCGTGCGCCTGCGGCTCTGAGGACCCGTGGGCCTGTGGCTCTGAGGACCCGTGGGCCTGTGGCTCTAAGGACCCGTGCGCCTGCGGCTCTGAGGACCCGTGCGCCTGCGGCTCTGAGGACCCGTGCGCCTGCGGCTCTGAGGACCCGTGCGCCTGCGGCTCTGAGGACCCGTGGGCCTGTGGCTCTAAGGACCCGTGCGCCTGCGGCTCTGAGGAACCGTGCGCCTGCGGCTCTGAGGACCCGTGCGCCTGCGGCTCTGAGGACCCGTGGGCCTGTGGCTCTAAGGACCCGTGCGCCTGCGGCTCTGAGGAACCGTGCGCCTGCGGCTCTGAGGAACCGTGCGCCTGTGGCTCTAAGGACCCGTGCGCCTGCGGCTCTAAGGACCCGTGCGCCTGCGGCTCTCAGGACCCGTACGCCTGCGGCTCTGAGGACCCGTGCGCCTGCGGCTCTAAGGACCCGTGCGCCTGCGGCTCTGAGGAACCGTGCGCCTGCGGCTCTGAGGAACCGTGCGCCTGCGGCTCTGAGGACCCGTGCGCCTGTGGCTCTAAGGACCCGTGCGCCTGCGGCTCTAAGGACCCGTGCGCCTGCGGCTCTGAGGACCCGTGCGCCTGCGGCTCTGAGGACCCGTGCGCCTGTGGCTCTAAGGACCCGTGCGCCTGCGGCTCTGAGGACCCGTGCGCCTGTGGCTCTAAGGACCCGTGCGCCTGCGGCTCTAAGGACCCGTGCGCCTGCGGCTCTGAGGACCCGTGCGCCTCTTTGTGAAGGACACATTAATCAAGCCACTTACAAAAGGTTATCCTGGAAGAAAACTTGCTTCCTTCTGCTCTGACAAATGTTCCCCACGTGTTACATCCCTTACAGGACTCCTTGTTTTATTTACAATGAAGATACTTCTTAATGACTAATAATGGCTGTATGTTTGGGTCATTGTCATGCTGCAGAATACATTTGGGACGAATCAGTTGGCTCCCTGATGATATTGCATGATGGATACATATCTGCCTGTAAGTCTCAGCATTAAGAAGACCATTAATTCTGACCAAATCCCCAACTGCGTTTGCAAAAATGCAGCCCCAAACCTGAAAGAAACCTTCGCCATGCGTCACTGTTGCCTGCAGACGCTCTCTTGCCCTTCAGTTACAGTAAATATTTAACAATTTGATTTATCAGAGCAGAGCACCTGCTGACATTTTTGTGCAACCCATTCACTGTGTTTTCGAGCAAAGTTGAGATGCTTGGCCTCATTTCCATGTCAGTGGTCCGGCTTTTTGGCTGCAAGACTTCCATGAAGATCTTTCTGACCAGACTTCTCTGGACAGTAGATGGGTGCATCAGGGTCCCATTGGTTTCGGCTAATTCTGAGCTGGTGGCCCTGCTGGACATCTGATTGTGAAGGGAAGTAAATTATGTTTCTTTGTGTTTCTACAGAAGAGCTTGAACAGCACATCTGGGAACCCTGTCTGTCATGAAATGTGTGCCTGGGAGAGACCTTGGTAATGCAGTATAACTACTTTGTATCTTGTTGCTGTGCTCAGTCTTGTCATGGTGTATAAGGTCTGACATTAAACTGTCTTCAGCAACCTCACCTTGTTAGCAGAGTCTGGCTGTTTCCCATCCAGTTTTAATCCTCCTACAAAGCTGTTTCTGTTTCAGTTAATTATTGTGTTTCAACCTACATATCAAATTGATGATCATTAGCACCTGTTTGGTAGAATTATTTGATCATGCACCTGACTATATCCCTACAAAACCCCTGTGCACAAGTGTACAGAGAAGAATTGATGCGGTTTTGAAGGCAAAGGGTGGTCACACCAAATATTGATTTGATTTAGATTTTTCCTCACTTTGCATTTTGTTAATTGCTAAAAATATTTTTTTGAAAGCATTCTTATTTTACAGCATTTTTTGTGGCAGGCCGCTCTTTTTGTGTATGTGTCTGTGTGTATGTACGTGTGTGTGTGTGTGTACGTACGTGTGTGTGTGTGTGTACGTACGTGTGTGTGTGTGTCTGTGTGTACGTACGTGTGTGTGTGTGTCTGTGTGTATGTACGTGTGTGTGTGTGTCTGGTGTATGTACGTGTGTGTGTGTGTCTGTGTGTATGTACGTGTGTGTGTCTGTGTGTATGTACGTGTGTGTGTGTGTGTGTATGTACTTATGTGCGTCTGTGTATGTACTTATGTGCGTCTGTGTATGTACTTATGTGCGTCTGTGTATGTACTTATGTGCGTCTGTGTATGTACTTATGTGCGTCTGTGTATGTACTTATGTGCGTCTGTGTATGTACTTATGTGCGTCTGTGTATGTACTTATGTGCGTCTGTGTATGTACTTATGTGCGTCTGTGTATGTACTTATGTGCGTCTGTGTATGTACTTATGTGCGTCTGTGTATGTACTTATGTGCGTCTGTGTATGTACTTATGTGCGTCTGTGTATGTACTTATGTGCGTCTGTGTATGTACTTATGTGCGTCTGTGTATGTACTTATGTGCGTCTGTGTATGTACTTATGTGCGTCTGTGTATGTACTTATGTGCGTCTGTGTATGTACTTATGTGCGTCTGTGTATGTACTTATGTGCGTCTGTGTATGTACTTATGTGTGTCTGTGTATGTACTTATGTGTGTCTGTGTATGTACTTATGTGTGTCTGTGTATGTACTTATGTGTGTCTGTGTATGCACTTATGTGTGTCTGTGTATGCACTTATGTGTGTCTGTGTATGTACTTATGTGTGTCTGTGTATGTACTTATGTGTGTCTGTGTATGTACTTATGTGTGTCTGTGTATGTACTTATGTGTGTCTGTGTATGTACTTATGTGTGTCTGTGTATGTACTTATGTGTGTCTGTGTATGTACTTATGTGTGTCTGTGTATGGACTTATGTGTCTGTGTATGCACTTATGTGTCTGTGTATGCACTTATGTATCTGTGTATGTACTTATGTGTCTGTGTGTATGTACATATGTGTGT
>NW_026510703.1:0-23727 GCF_027579735.1 Bombina bombina
TCTGGATCGATCGGTGAACCCAGCGTGGTGAAGATAAGGTAGGAAGATCTTCAGGGGCTTAGTGTTAGGTTTATTTAAGGGGGGTTTGGGTTAGATTAGGGGTATGTGGGTGGTGGGTTGTAATGTTGGGGGGGGTATTGTATGTTTTTTTTTACAGGCAAAAGAGCTGAATTCTTTGGGGCATGCCCCGCAAAGGGCCCTTTTCAGGGCTGGTAAGGTAAAAGAGCTTTTCTATTTTAATTTTAGAATAGGGTAGGGCATTTTTTTATTTTGGGGGTCTTTCTTATTTTATTAGGGGGCTTAGAGTAGGTGTAATTAGTTTAACATTGTTGTAATTTTTTTCTAATGTTTGTAAATATTTTTTTATTTTTTGTAACTTAGTTCTTTTTTATTTTTTGTACTTTAGTTAGTTTATTTTATTGTATTTATTTGTAGGAATTGTATTTAATTTATTTATTGATAGTGTAGTGTTAGGTTTAATTGTAGATAATTGTAGATAGTTTAGTTAATTAATTTATTGATAGTGTAGTGTTAGGTTTAATTGTAACTTAGGTTAGGATTTATTTTACAGGTAATTTTGTTATTATTTTAACTATTTTAGCTATTAAATAGTTATTAACTATTTAATAGCTATTGTACCTGGTTAAAATAAATACAAAGTTGCCTGTAAAATAAATATTAATCCTAAAATAGCTACAATATAATTATAATTTATATTGTAGCTATATTACGGTTTATTTTACAGGTAAGTATTTAGCTTTAAATAGGAATAAGTTATTTAATAAGAGTTAATTTATTTAGTTAGATTTAAATTATATTTAACTTAGGGGGGTGTTAGTGTTAGGGTTAGACTTAGCTTTAGGGGTTAATACATTTATTAGAGTAGCGGTGAGATCCGGTCGGCAGATTAGGGGTTAATAAGTGTTGGTAGGTGGAGGCGACGTTGGGGGCGGCAGATTAGGGGTTAATAAATATAATATAGGGGTCGGCGGTGTTAGGGGCAGCAGATTAGGGGTACATAGGGATAACGTAGGTTGCGGCGGTGTACAGAGCGGCAGATTAGGGGTTAATAATAATAATATGCAGGGGTCAGCGATAGCGGGGGCGGCAGATTAGGGGTTAATAAATATAATATAGGGGTCGGCGGTGTTAGGGGCAGCAGATTAGGGGTACATAGGGATAACGTAGGTTGCGGCGGTGTACGGAGCGGCAGATTAGGGGTTAATAATAATATGCAGGGGTCAGCGATAGCGGGGGTGGCAGATTAGGGGTTAATAATAAAATGCACGGGTCAGCGATAGCGGGGGAGGCAGATTAGGGGTTAATAAGTGTAAGGTTAGGGGTGTTTAGACTCGGGGTACATGTTAGGGTGTTAGGTGCAGACTTAGGAAGTGTTTCCCCATAGGAAACAATGGGGCTGCGTTAGGAGCTGAACGCTGCTTTTTTGCAGGTGTTAGGTTTTTTTTCAGCTCAAAATGCCCCATTGTTTTCTATGGGGGAATCATGCACGAGCACGTTTTTGAAGCTGGCCGCGTCTGTAAGCAACGCTGGTATTTAGAGTTGCACTGGCGGTAAATATGCTCTACGCTCCCTTTTTGGAGCCTAACGCAGCCATTCTGTGAACTCTAAATACCAGCGTTGTTTAAAAGGTGCGGGAGAAGAAAGCCAGCGTTAGTTAACGCACCCCTTTGGCCGCAGAACTCTAAATCTAGCCGTAAGTTTGTACACAGGCATAGAAATTATAACAGTGTGACAGCCTGCCTGAATTCCTTCCTCCTCCAGTGCGTTGCCGACAGCCTCTCTGCGCTACACACAGGAAAGTGAAGGTAAAGGTAAGGGGGGCTGTTTTATCTAAGTTGTGATTTATGCTGCCCTGACAGGACATAATGCTCCCTGCCCCCCACCCCCAGCTCACTGCAGAACAGACTTTTCCTGTTGAAAATGTTTCTTAGCCTAAGCCTATGCTTAACATGGTATTTTTTTCTACTCCACTTTTGTCCTTAATTTAATATATATATATATATATATATATATATATTTATATTGTATGTGTATATATATATATATATATATATATATATATATATTTATATTGTGTGTGTGTTTATATATATATATATTTATATTGTATGTGTGTATATATATATATATATATATTTATATTGTATGTGTGTTTATATATATATATATATATTTATATTGTGTGTGTATATATTTATATTTATATTGTATGTGTGTATATATATATATATATATATATATATATTTATATTGTGTGTGTGTATATATATATATATATATTGTGTGTGTGTATATATATATATATTTATATTGTATGTGTGTATATATATATATATATATATATATATATATATTTATATTGTATGTGTGTATATATATATTTATATTGTGTGTGTATATATATATATATATATATATATATATATATTTATATTGTATGTGTGTATATATATATATATATATATATATATATATATATTTATATTGTGTGTGTTTATATATATATATTTATATTGTATGTGTGTATATATATATATATTTATATTGTATGTGTGTTTATATATATATATTTATATTGTGTGTATATATATATATTTATATTTATATTGTATGTGTGTATATGTGTATATATATATATATATATATATATATGTGTGTATATATATATATATATATTTATATTGTGTGTGTGTATATATATATATATATATATATATATATTTATATTGTATGTGTGTATATATATATATATATATATATATATATATATATATATTTATATTGTGTGTGTGTATATATATATATATATATATTTATATTGTATGTGTATATATATATATATATATATATATATATATATTTATATTGTATGTGTGTATATATATATATTTATATTTATATTGTGTGTGTGTGTATATATATATTTATATTTATATTGTGTGTGTGTGTATATATATATTTATATTTATATTGTGTTTGTGTGTATATATATATTTTTATTTATATTTTGTGTGTGTATATATATATATATTTATATTGTGTGTATGAATATATATATTTATATTTATATTGTGTGTGTGTGTATATATATATTTATATTTATATTGTGTGTGTGTATATATATTTATATTGTGTGTATGTATATATATATATTTATATTGTGTGTGTGTATATATATATTTATATTTATATTGTGTGTATATATATATTGTAACAGGAAACACTTTTAACCACAGTCTTCTAGGGCACAAATGCAGCACAGGACAATCCACTGTAGTTTAAAAGGCTTTATTTTCCACAGCAATAACAAACAGGCAGTTCATTTTGAAAAGAGGGAAATCCTTCCTCTGCAGCAAAGTTAAGTGCTTTTAAATGTGTCCCAGCACTTCACAGCATTCCACAAGTGCTTTGTAAAAATAATGTCCTTTTACAGTTCACAGGAACAAAAGTCTTTTACACAGTGTAACAAACACACACACCAGCTTCTGTAGCTGTGTAACTAACTCTCAAGGCCTAAGAGGCTGCTATTTAAACCCTCACAACTTCTAATTAGCCACACCTGTGATTAGCTGCTGGACAGCTTCACAGCTGTCTGGGATAATGGCCCACCCTCTCTCCAATTATCCCAAACCCCAGGGACCCAGAACACAGTTTATTAACTGCATAATCAAATACACACTCTTTCTCCCTGGGGTTTTAACTGAAAGGAGAAATAGCATGTACAATGCTTGGTCTTAAATATCTTCCATTTATAACCAGGCCTTGCTTTCTGTCACATATCCTCCCCCCCAGCTCACACCCAGTGGGTTGAGCGACCATGGACATCAATGAATGTACCCGAGACAAACCATCAGCATTGCCCTGCAAAAGACCAGCCCTGTGCTCGACAGTAAAATTGAAGGGTTGCAAGCTAAGAAACCACCTAGTAACCCTTGAATTTGTTTCCTTATTCTGACTCATCCATGTGAGAGGAGCATGATCTGTTATTAATTTAAATTTTCTTCCCAACAGATAGTACCTAAGGGTCTCTAAAGCCCACTTAATGGCAAGGCATTCTTTCTCCACTATAGAATAGTTCTTTTCCTGTGAAATAAGTTTTCTGCTTAGGAAAAGGACAGGATGCTCTTCTCCCTGACACTCCTGCGAGAGAACTGCTCCTAAACCAACATCAGAGGCATCTGTCTGTACAATAAAATCTTTAGCGAAATTGGGGGTTACCAAAACTGGATGGGCACAAAGGGCATCTTTCAAATGCTTAAAAGCTTGTTCTGCTTCTGGGGACCATTTTATCATAATTGGGGCCCTTGCTTTTGTGAGATCTGTCAAGGGTGCCGCAATTGTAGTGAAATTCGGGATAAACCTTCTATAATAACTAGTTATCCCAATAAATGCTCTTACTTGTTTTTTAGTTAGAGGCTGTGGCCAGTTCTGTATGGCCTCTACTTTTGTTGTCTGAGGTTTAACTAATCCTCTACCAATAGTATAACCCAAGTACTTAGCTTCCTGTAAACCAACAGTACATTTTGCAGGATTGGCAGTTAACTCAGCGGACCGTATTGCATCAAGTACTGCTTGAACTTTTGGAAGATGGGATTCCCAATCTGTACTATAAATTATAACATCATCCAAATATGCTGCCGCATAACGAACATGGGGTTTCAGAATTCTATCCATCATCCTCTGGAATGTTGCCGGGGCCCCATGTAAACCAAATGGCAACACCGTATACTGAAATAAGCCCTCTGGGGTTGAAAAAGCTGTCTTTTCCTTTGCTTGACTAGTGAGAGGCACCTGCCAATACCCTTTCGTTAAATCAATTGTAGTGAGATAACGTGCTTTTCCTAGCCTTTCTATTAACTCATCTACTCTAGGCATTGGGTAGGTGTCAAATTTGGAAACACAATTAAGCTTACGAAAGTCATTACAGAATCTTAATGAACCATCCGGCTTTGGAACAAGCATGATTGGACTGTTCCACTCACTTTGTGATTCCTCAATTACCCCAAGCTTTAACATTTTTTCTACCTCCAGTTTAATAGCCTTTCTACGAGCCTCAGGAACCCTATAGGGTTTAAGGCAGACCTTCTTCCCTGGTTCTGTTATTATGTCATGCTTAATAACATTAGTTTTTCCCGGTACCACAGAAAATACCTCTTTGTTTATTCTAATAAAATCCTTGACCTCTCGCTTCTGATGTACAGATAGGGTTTCCAATATATTTACCTCTGGTTCAGTGACAGGGAGTTCTGTAGGTTTTAAGGCAACTAAAACTTCCCTATCTTTCCAAGGTTTTAACAGATTTATATGATATATTTGCTCAGGTTTCCTTCTCCCTGGCTGACTTACTTTGTAATTAACATCACCCACTTTCTCAATTATCTCATATGGGCCCTGCCAAGTAGCCAAGAATTTATTTTCAACTGTAGGGACCAGAACTAACACCCTATCCCTAGGTTGAAACACCCTGACTCTAGCATTACGGTTGTAGCTGTACTTTTGTGCTTCCTGTGCTTTTCCCATATGTTCCCTTACAATGGGCATGACAGCTTCCATACGATCCTGCATTTGGGAAATATGTTCAATAATACTTCGATAAGGTGTTGTCTCTTGCTCCCAAGTCTCTTTAACTATATCTAGTAATCCCCTGGGATGCCGCCCATATAACAGTTCAAATGGGGAAAAACCTGTAGAAGCCTGGGGAACCTCCCTGATAGAGAACATTAAATAGGGTAACAGAAGGTCCCAATTTCTCCCATCTTTGTCAATTACCTTTCTTAGCATACTTTTGAGAGTTTTGTTAAACCTTTCTACTAAACCATCAGTCTGAGGGTGATATACTGAGGTCCTTAGTTGTTTTATGCCAAACAACTTACACAATTCTTTTGTAACCCTGGACATAAATGGAGTTCCTTGGTCTGTCAAAATTTCCTTAGGTATCCCGACCCTGCTAAACATTAGCATGAGTTCTTTTGCTATGGACTTTGCAGAGCTGTTACGAAGGGGAACTGCCTCAGGATAGCGTGTAGCATAATCAAGGATTACCAGTATATACTGATGTCCTCTAGCAGATTTAACAAGCGGACCCACCAAGTCCATAGCAATTCTTTCAAAAGGCACATCAATTATAGGCAAGGGCACTAAAGGGTTACGAAAATCTTTAGCAGGAGCTGTAAGTTGACACTTAGGGCATGAAGCACAATAATCCTTGATGGCTACAAATATCCCTGGCCAATAAAACCTTCTAAGAACTCTCTCTTTGGTTTTCTCAACTCCCAAATGCCCCCCTAGAATGTGGTTATGTGCAAGATTTAATACAGTGTTCCTAAAAGTCTGGGGCACCAAAAGTTGTTTAACAATGTCTGTTCCTTTCTTCTCTACACGATATACCAAATCATAAACTGCTTCAAAATAAGGATAGGGTAATACATTTCCTGGCTGTGTCACAGCATCATTTATAACCCTGATATTATTTCTTGCCTCTACCAATGTTAGATCCTCCCATTGGGCTTTTTTAAAATTACCAGGGCCACCAACCAGATCTATCAAATCATCAATATTTTCCGAGCTAGTACTTGGTACTTCATTACTCTGAGAAGGTTGATCACCTACTAATACAGGCATAGGGCAATAAATCTTATTTTTCTCCTTTTCAATGGAACCCCCTTCAAAATCAGTTTCAGAGAAAGGAAATACATAAATATCAGAAGTTTGACATATTTCTGGAGATTCCCATAACTCCAGAAATTTTGGAAAATCTCTCCCTATCACCACCTCATGGGCTAAATTTAGTACTACACCAACACAATATTTTAATTTACCACACTGAGTCTCAATCTCCACCTCAGCTGTAGGATATTCCCGTTTATCTCCATGAACACAGATAATTCCCATTTTTTCCCCATAATCTAATACTGCATCTGGTACTAAAGATTTAGCCACTAGTGTGACCATACTTCCTGAATCAAGCAAAGCCCTAGACACTTTACCATTAACCATCACAGTACACCAATGGGAATCATTATTAATGGAGCTGTTGCTATTAGACAATAGTGAATGTGCAACATTACAGTCCATAAATTCATCTTTATCACAGTCTCTAGCAATATGCCCAACCTCATTACATTTAAAACATCTTACAGGTTGGTTATATTTAAATGTTTCCTTAATTCCTGGGGAAATGTCTCTGGTGTTTTGCCTATACACCTGCTGCTCTCTTATCCCCTTTATCCCCTGAACAGTCTTACCAGTTCTTGTAGAGCTCTGGGACTTGGGAATGTGGGGCTGATCCATTGAAGATTGTTGCAAAACTTCTCCTGAAGCTATAAATCTTTCGACCAATACAATCAACTGATCCGCTGTTTGAGGATCACCTTGATTAACCCACCGCCGCAGGGAAGCAGGTAATCCACGCTGAAACCGGTCCATCACCAGTGGTTCCACTATTTTGGTAGCCGAATTAACCTCTGGTTGCAGCCACTTCCTGGCAAGGTGTATAAGGTCGAACATCTGGGATCTTGCAGCATTATGAGATGAAAACATCCAGGAATGGAATCTTTGTGCACGGACTGCCGAAGTCACCCCCAGGCGTGCAAGGATTTCTGCTTTCAATTTCTCATAGTCACCGGCTTGTGCTGGCTCTAAATCAAAGTAGGCCTTCTGAGGTTCACCACTAAGAAATGGCGCAAGTATACTCGCCCACTCAACTGTCGGCCATTTTTCTCTTTCTGCTGTGCGTTCAAATGCCAAAAGATACGCCTCAACATTATCAGCTGCTGTCATTTTTTGAAGATAATGACTAGCCCTTATTACTCTGGAACCTTGGCTGCCACCAACATATTCAGAGTTCAGTCTTTCTGATATGGCTTGAACCTCTCGTTGCAGAGTCTGTGTAGCACTTTGCTGCTCCTCCCGGGTCTTCCTGAATGTCTCAGCTTGCACAGCAGCCATCTGTTGAATCAACAATTCAGTGTTCTCCTTCTGTGATTTAGCCAGCAGCATAGCACTCTCTGACTGGGCCAAGACCAACTGTTGCAGTGCTGCACTATTTTCAGCAGCTTTTCTGTTAGTCTCCTGCTGTATAGCATTAGAATGGATCAAAGCTTTAATGACTTCCTCCATGTTGCTTGCAGATTATTATGCCCACAGACATACAACGTGGTTACCCGGATTCTCCACCAAGTGTAACAGGAAACACTTTTAACCACGGTCTTCTAGGGCACAAATGCAGCACAGGACAATCCACTGTAGTTTAAAAGGCTTTATTTTCCACAGCAATAACAAACAGGCAGTTCATTTTCAAAAGAGGGAAATCCTTCCTCTGCAGCAAAGTTAAGTACTTTTAAGTGTCCCAGCACTTCACAGCATTCCACAAGTGCTTTGTAAAAATAATGTCCTTTTACAGTTCACAGGAACAAAAGTCTTTTACACAGTGTAACAAACACTCAAGGCCTAAGTGAGTCTGCTATTTAAACCCTCACAACTTCTAATTAGCCACACCTGTGATTAGCTGCTGGACAGCTTCACAGCTGTCTGGGATAATGGCCCACCCTCTCTCCAATTATCCCAAACCCCAGGGACCCAGAACACAGTTTATCAACTGCATAATCAAATACACTCTCTTTCTCCCTGGGGTTTTAACTGAAAGGAGAAATAGCATGTACAATGCTTGGTCTTAAATATCTTCCATTTAGAACCAGGCCTTGCTTTCTGTCACAATATATATATATTTATATTTATATTGTGTGTGTGTGTATATATATATTTATATTTATATTGTGTGTATGTATATATATATATATATTTATATTGTGTGTGTGTATATATATATATATATATATATATTTATATTGTGTGTGTATATATATATTTATATTTATATTGTGTGTGTGTGTGTATATATATATTTATATTTATATTGTGTGTGTGTATATTTATATTTATATTGTGTGTGTGTATATATATATTTATATTGTGTGTGTGTATATTTATATTTATATTGTGTGTGTGTGTATATATATATTTATATTTATATTGTGTGTGTGTATATATATATTTATATTTATATTGTGTGTATGTATATATATATATTTATATTTATATTGTATGTGTGTGTATATATATATATATTTATATTTATATTGTGTGTGTGTATATATATATTTATATTTATATTGTGTGTGTGTATATATATATTTATATTTATATTGTGTGTATGTGTATATATATATTTATATTTATATTGTGTGTGTGTATATATATATTTATATTTATATTGTGTGTATATATATATTTATATTTATATTGTGTGTGTGTATATATATATTTATATTTATATTGTGTGTATGTATATATATATTTATATTGTGTGTGTGTGTATATATATATATATATATATATATTTATATTGTGTGTGTGTATATATATATATATATATATATATATATATATATATATATTTATATTGTGTGTGTGTATATATATATTTATATTTATATTGTGTGTGTATATATATATTTATATTGTGTGTGTGTATATATATATTTATATTTATATTGTGTGTGTGTATATATATATTTATATTGTGTGTGTGTATATATATATTTATATTTATATTGTGTGTATGTATATATATATTTATATTTATATTGTGTGTGTGTATATATATATTTATATTTATATTGTGTGTATGTATATATATATTTATATTTATATTGTATGTGTGTATATATATATTTATATTTATATTGTGTGTGTGTATACAGGTGGCCCTCGTTTTACAACGGTTCAATTTACACCGTTTCAGAATAACAACCTTTTTTTCCAGTCATGTGACTGCTATTGAGAAGCAGTGCATTTATTAAAATAGCCAGTAGGTGGAGCTGTCCGCTTGTGTTGCAGCGCAGCCAAGCAAGCTGAAATTAATCAGTTTAACCAGACCTGAGCTATCAAGCAGATTTCAAAGGAACAAGATCTTCCTGTCTATAAATCAGTCCAGATTGGAATGCATAGAAAGAACTGTTTGCAGAAAAATGCACATGAAGTCTGTGTTGTGTGATTATTTTATTAGGTTTATAATGCTGTTTAGCAAATGTTTTTGTTCATTTAACTTTATTTAATTATATATTCTGTGTTGTGTGATTATTTTATTAGGTTTATAATGCTGTTTAGCATTTAAAGTCTTCATTTCAATGCTTTAAAAATAATGTATTAGGTGTTACTTATGACAATTTTGAGAGGAGCCTGGAACCTATCTCACTCACTTCCCATTGACTTACATTATAAACTGGGTTTAAATTTACAACGGTTTCAATTTACAACCATTCCTTCTGGAACCTAACCCCGGCGTAAACTGAGGGCTACCTGTATATATATTTATATTGTGTGTGTGTATATATATATTTATATTTATATTGTGTGTATTTATATTTATATTGTGTGTGTGTATATATATATTTATATTTATATTGTGTGTGTGAATATATATATTTACACACAGTATATATATATATATATATATATATTTATATTTATATTGTGTGTGTGTGTGTGTATATATATATTTACACACAGTAAATATATATATATATATATATATTTATATTGTGTGTGTGTATATATATATTTATATTTATATTGTGTGTATTTATATTTATATTGTGTGTGTGTATATATATATTTATATTTATATTGTGTGTGTGTGTGTGTATATATATATTTACACACAGTATATATATATATATATTTACACAGTATATACAGTATATATATATATATATATATATATATATATTTACACACAGTATATATATATATTTACAAACAGTATATACAGTATATATATATTTACACACAGTATATATATATTTACACACAGTATATATATATTTACAAACAGTATATACAGTATATATATATTTACACACAGTATATATATATTTACACACAGTATATATATATTTACACACAGTATATATATATATATATATATATATATATATATATATATATATTTACACACAGTATATATATATTTACACACAGTATATATATATATTTACACACAGTATATATATATATATATATATTTACACACAGTATATATATATATATATATATATATATATTTACACACAGTATATATATATATTTACACACAGTATATATATATATTTACACACAGTATATATATATTTACACACAGTATATACAGTATATATATATTTACACACAGTATATATATATTTACACACAGTATATATATATTTACACACAGTATATATATATATATATTTACACACAGTATATACATATTTACACACAGTATATATATATATTTACACACAGTATATATATATATATATATATATATATATATATATTTACACACAGTATATATATATATTTACACACAGTATATATATATATATTTACACACAGTATATATATATTTACACACAGTATATATATATTTACACACAGTATATATATATATTTACACACAGTATATATATATATATTTACACACAGTATATATATATTTACACACAGTATATATATATTTACACACAGTATATACATATTTACACACAGTATATATATATATTTACACACAGTATATATATATATATATATATATATATATATATATATATATATATTTACACACAGTATATATATATATTTACACACAGTATATATATATATATTTACACACAGTATATATATATTTACACACAGTATATATATATTTACACACAGTATATATATATATATATATATATATATATATATATATTTACACACAGTATATATATATTTACACACAGTATATATATATATTTACACACAGTATATATATATTTACACACAGTATATATATATATATATATATATATATATATATATTTACACACAGTATATATATATTTACACACAGTATATATATATATTTACACACAGTATATATATATATATATATATATATATATATATATTTACACACAGTATATATATATATATATATATATATATATATATATTTACACACAGTATATATATATATTTACACACAGTATATATATATATTTACACACAGTATATATATATATATATTTACACACAGTATATATATATTTACACACAGTATATATATATATTTACACACAGTATATATATATTTACACACAGTATATATATATATTTACACACAATATATATATATATATATATATATTTACACACAGTATATATATATATATATATATATATATATATATATATATATTTACACACAGTATATATATATATTTACACACAGTATATATATATATATTTACACACAGTATATATATATATATATATTTACACACAGTATATATATATTTACACACAGTATATATATATATATATTTACACACAGTATATATATATTTACACACAGTATATATATATATATATATATATTTACACACAGTATATATATATTTACACACAGTATATATATATATTTACACACAGTATATATATATATATATATATATATATATATATTTACACACAGTATATATATATATATATATATATATTTACACACAGTATATATATATATTTACACACAGTATATATATATATTTACACACAGTGGGCGCGATCCGATATAGATCGCAGTTTGCGGCGCAAGCGAGGGAATCGGCGTCGCCCGCAGTTTCAGCTCGCAACTCGAGCTATCCCATATAAGTCGCCGTCAGATGCTAACGTGCCGTAAGTCTGACAAACCAGCGATGTCCAGAAATCTGCGTAAGTACAAATTTCTGGCGTCGCCAGTGACTTGCGGCACGTTAGAAACTGCCGGTGCCTATAAAACCTGACTAAAGTCTAAATCACCCGCACTGTCTAACACGCCTCCTAAACATAGCCCGACACGTCTAACACGCCTCCCTAACATAGCCCGCACTGTCTAACCCTCTATCCGCTATCCCCCCTCACTATCCTAACAATAAAAAAGCTATTAACCCCTAAACCGCCGCTCCCGTACCCCGCCGCAACCTAATAAAGTTATTAACCCCTAAACCGTCGCTCCCGTACCCCGCCGCCAGCTATATTATATCTATAACCCCCTAAAGTGAGCCCCTAACACCGCCGCCATCTATATTACAATTATTAACCCCCAATGTAAGCCCCTTACACCGCCGCCATCTCTATTAAAATGATTAACCCCTAATTTAATCTACCTACCCCGCCGCCAGCTATATTATCTATATTAACCCTAAGTATATTATAGTTAATATAGGTATTACATTATATATATTAACTATATTAACCCTAATTATATTAGGGTTAATATAGTTAATATAGTTACTATAGTATTTATATTAACTATATTAACTCTATCTAACCCTAACACCCCTAACTAAATTTATATTAAATTAATCTAATTCATATTATAAACTAAAATATTCCTATTTAAATCTAAATACTTACCTATAAAATAAACCCTAAGATAGCTACAATATAATTAATAATTACATTGTAGCTATGTTAGGGTTAATATTTATTTTACAGGTAAATTGTTAATTATTTTAACTAGGTATAATAGATATTAAATAGTTATTAACTATTTAATATCTACCTAGTTAAAATAATTACCCAATTACCTGTAAAATAAATCCTAACCTAAGTTACAAATACACCTACACTATCAATAAATTAAATAAACTACAAACATCTATCTAAAAATACAATTAAATTAACTAAACTAAATTACAAAAAAAAAAAAAACACTAAATTACAAAAAATAAAAAAAGATTACAAGATTTTTAAGCTAATTACACCTATTCTAAGCCCCCTAATAAAATAATAAAGCCCCAAAATAAAAAATATTCCCTGCCCTATTCTAAATTAAAATAAGTTCAAAGCTCTTTACCTTACCAGCCCTTAAAAGGGCCTTTTGTGGGGCATGCCCCAAAGAATACAGCTCTTTTGCATACAAATACAATACCCCCCCCCCATTACAACCCACCACCCACATACCCCTATTCTAAACCCACCCAAACCCCCCTTAAAAAAGCCTAACACTACCCCCCTGAAGATCTCCCTACCTTGTCTTCACCACACCGGGCCGAACTCCTGATCCGATCCGGGCGATGTCTTCCTCCAAGCGGCAAAGAAGAGTTCTTCCTCCGGCGATGTCTTCCTCCAAGCGGCAAAGAAGATTTCTTCCTCCGGCGATGTCTTCCTCCAAGCGGCAAAGAAGATTTCTTCCTCCGGCGACGTCTTCCTCCAAGCGGCAGCAAAGTCTTCATTCTTCCGGCGGCATCTTCAATCTTCTTTCTTCGCTCCGCCGCTGCGGAGCATCCATCCCGGCCGACTACTGAACTTGGAATGAGGTACCTTTAAATGACGTCATCCAAGATGGCGTCCGCCGAATTCCGATTGGCTGATAGGATTCTATCAGCCAATCGGAATTAAGTTAAAAAAATCTGATTGGCTGATTGAATCAGCCAATCAGATTCAAGTTCAATCCGATTGGCTGATCCAATCAGCCAATCAGATTGAGCTCGCATTCTATTGGCTGATCGGAACAGCCAATAGAATGCAAGCTCAATCTGATTGGCTGATTGGGCAGGGAATTTTTTTTATTTTGGGGGTTTATTATTTTATTAGGGGGCTTAGAATAGGTGTAATTAGCTTAAAAATCTTGTAATCTTTTTTTATTTTTTGTAATTTAGTGTTTGTTTTTTTTTGTAATTTAGTTTAGTTAATTTAATTGTATTTTTAGATAGATGTTTGTAGTTTATTTAATTTATTGATAGTGTAGGTGTATTTGTAACTTAGGTTAGGATTTATTTTACAGGTAATTGGGTAATTATTTTAACTAGGTAGATATTAAATAGTTAATAACTATTTAATATCTATTATACCTAGTTAAAATAATTAACAATTTACCTGTAAAATAAATATTAACCCTAACATAGCTACAATGTAATTATTAATTATATTGTAGCTATCTTAGGGTTTATTTTATAGGTAAGTATTTAGATTTAAATAGGAATATTTTAGTTTATAAATGAATTAGATTAATTTAATATAAATTTAGTTAGGGGTGTTAGGGTTAGATAGAGTTAATATAGTTAATATAAATACTATAGTAACTATATTAACTATATTAACCCTAATATAATTAGGGTTAATATAGTTAATATATATAATGTAATACCTATATTAACTATAATATACTTAGGGTTAATATAGATAACATAGCTGGCGGCGGGGTAGGTAGATTAAATAAGGGGTTAATCATTTTAATAGAGATGGCGGCGGTGTAAGGGGCTTACATTAGGGGTTAATAATATTAATATAGCTGGCGGCGGTATAGGGGGATTAGATTAGGGGTTAATAATTTTTATATAGGTGGCGGCGGTGTAAGGGGTCAGATTAGGGGATAGATAAGGTAGATGACAGCGGTGTAAGGGGTTCTAATTAGGGGATAGATAAGGTAGATGGCGGCGGTTTTAGGGGCTCACAGTAGGGGGTTAGTTTATGTAGATGGCGGTGGGGTCCTGGAGCGGCGGTTTAGGGGTTAATAACTTTATTAGGGATTTCGGGGGGGATCGCGGTTGACAGGTAGATAGACATTGCGCATGCGTTAGGTGTTAGGTTTATTTTAGCAGATCGCGGTTGACAGGGAGATAGACATTGCGCATGCGTTAGGTGTTAGGTTTATTTTAGCAGCCAGTTTAGGGAGTTACGGGGCTCCAATAGTCAGCGTAAGGCTTCTTACGGCTGCTTTTTGTGGCGAGGTGAAAATGGAGTAAGTTTTCTCCATTTTCGCCACGTAAGTCCTTACGCTGCATATTGGATACCAAACTGCGCTGATTTGGTATACCTGCCTATAGCCCAAAAAACTACGGGCGACGGCAGAAATATACGCGCGTAACTTCTAGGTTACGCCGTATATGTGATACCAAATCAGCGTAAATATTGGCGTCGCCGGCTTTTGCGGGCGACGATTTATATCGGATCGACCCCAGTATATATATATATATTTACACACAGTATATATATATTTACACACAGTATATATATATATATATATATATTTACACACAGTATATATATATTTACACACAGTATATATATATTTACACACAGTATATATATATATATTTACACACAGTATATATATATTTACACACAGTATATATATATTTACACACAGTATATATATATATTTACACACAGTATATATATATTTACACACAGTATATATATATTTACACACAGTATATATATATATATATATATATATATATATATATATATATATATATATATAATTTTGTGCCAGCACCACTAGTTTAATAAATTTCACAGTTTAATATACTGAGATAAAATATCATGTGTCCTATATAGGACCACATTTCTCAGTATAGTGCACAGATAAGGGTATTTAATTAATATACATATGAACAAGAGAACTCAGACCCTTATTATTCTAGCACCCAACTATTTCTGGAAAAATATATATACTTATAAACAATGAAAGATTAAAGAATAAATAATACACATACTATTTGAGAGTGCGTTTTTAAAGATTTATATATTGATTTCTGCATAACAATAATACATGAGCATGACCCCTTAAATATGTAGAAAGTTCAAAGTCCACAACCCGGGTTGTTAGGTGGAATTTAATGAGCTGGTCCATTCATTGACCAATATTGGTATTTTTATAAATGCCTGATTGTTGGCACATTTGTAATCCCAGTGATGGAAAACAACGTTAATGCAGGGACAGCACCAATTGTTATGTAACACTGACACTGTAGGTTTTTAAACTTGTATCTTCGTACACCCAATGCAGATTATAACTGTATCACCAATAGCAGAAAAAAGTGGCAACTTTTCAATACCACATTAAACTTGCTTTGACAGTTCTGTGTTGCGTGTGGGGATATTATGAGACAGGTACCTGCTTCCTCGGTGTTCCGTCAGTGACGTGTCATGGTTTCATATCTACCTGCTCGTTGTTTCCAATTTTTCTTTTTTCAAACCGGTTTCGGGGATATCACCTTTCCTTTCACCTCCGTGCTTGCTTGGCTCTTTCTGTGCATCTGCACGCCTTAACTTGCACTGGAGTATAATTATATATAATTATAGGTGAAAGGAAAGGTGATATCCCCGAAACCGGTTTGAAAAAAGAAAAATTGGAAACAACGAGCAGGTAGATATGAAACCATGACACGTCACTGACGGAACACCGAGGAAGCAGGTACCTGTCTCATAATATCCCCACACGCAACACAGAACTGTCAAAGCAAGTTTAATGTGGTATTGAAAAGTTGCCACTTTTTTCTGCTATTGGTGATACAGTTATAATCTGCATTGGGTGTACGAAGATACAAGTTTAAAAACCTACAGTGTCAGTGTTACATAACAATTGGTGCTGTCCCTGCATTAACGTTGTTTTCCATCACTGGGATTACAAATGTGCCAACAATCAGGCATTTATAAAAATACCAATATTGGTCAATGAATGGACCAGCTCATTAAATTCCACCTAACAACCCGGGTTGTGGACTTTGAACTTTCTACATATTTAAGGGGTCATGCTCATGTATTATTGTTATGCAGAAATCAATATATAAATCTTTAAAAACGCACTCTCAAATAGTATGTGTATTATTTATTCTTTAATCTTTCATTGTTTATAAGTATATATATTTTTCCAGAAATAGTTGGGTGCTAGAATAATAAGGGTCTGAGTTCTCTTGTTCATATGTATATATATATATATATATTTACACACAGTATATATATATTTACACACAGTATATATATATTTACACACAGTATATATATATATTTACACACAGTATATATATATATTTACACACAGTATATATATATTTACACACAGTATATATATATTTACACACAGTATATATATATATTTACACACAGTATATATATATTTACACACAGTATATATATATATATTTACACACAGTATATATATATATTTACACACAGTATATATATATTTACACACAGTATATATATATATTTACACACAGTATATATATATTTACACACAGTATATATATATTTACACACAGTATATATATATATTTACACACAGTATATATATATATATTTACAAACAGTATATATATATTTACACACAGTATATATATATTTACACACAGTATATATATATTTACACACAGTATATATATATATATATATATATATATTTACAAACAGTATATATATATATATTTACACACAGTATATATATATTTACACACAGTATATATATATTTACACACAGTATATATATATATATATATATATATATATATTTACACACAGTATATATATATTTACACACAGTATATATATATATTTACACACAGTATATATATATATATATATATATATATTTGCACACAGTATATATATATATATATATATATATATATATATATATATATATTTACACACAGTATATATATATATATTTACACACAGTATATATATATATTTACACACAGTATATATATATATTTACACACAGTATATATATATTTACACACAGTATATATATATATTTACACACAGTATATATATATTTACACACAGTATATATATATTTACACCAGGGACGTGCACTCATAGGAGGCAGGGGAGGCAGTGCCTACCCTGCCATATGTGGCCAAAGCTTAATTAAATTTTAATTAAAACAAAAAAAAATTAAAAAAAAATATATTTTCCCCCATGTAATGCTATGGAGAGGCAGGTACAGGAACAATTCTCTCCATTGCAGTACATGGGTCAAAGGAAAAGCTGTGCTTAAGCCCCACCTGTGTTCTGTCAGTATATTAGCAGCAATAATTGGGACCAATAGGAGGCACCCCTCTTGATGCCTCCTAGCAATTGAAGGATATATAGATTAATCAGAAGGAGAATATTGCTAAGCCTCCCTTTTTCATGGTTATTTGATTTAATTAGGTACAAACTCCATATATGTTATGTTTGTTCAGTCAGAGGATGCAGAATCTATTTTTATTTTTCTCTGTGTCTCCATTTATTTAAAGACTGCTGTTAACTTGTAATTCACAAATCAATTGAAAGCTGTTGCATTGTGTTTTTAATATGTGCTGCTTTTATACAAGTTTATATTAATAAAAAGGAGATAATGAGTCATTTAAAAAATATATGTAATTATTGCAGTTAAATGTTTTTAGAAATAATGCCACTGTAAAGTAACTGGTTAAACACATAGTCAAAGGGAGACATTTAAAATTAAACTTTCATGATTGAGGTAGAGCATGATATTTTAATAGACTTTTCTAGTTATTTATATTTTGAGTATTAGCATCAACTGTTACTGGCCCCATGTAAGCAAATCAAATTAGTTTTTGAAAGGAACATGAACGTCATAATTACATTTCCATCATTCAGATAGAAATTGCACCAAAAAAATAAATAAATAAACTTTCTATTTTACTTTTATTATTATGTACTTCATTCTTTTGATATCCTTTGGTGTCCTTTGTTGAAGAGCATACCTAAGTGGGATGTGCACGTGCGTTTCTTGAACACCATATTGCAGCAGCTGTGTTGGCAGTATTGATAACTTGTCCTTTGTGTAAAACTTGTATGGTAAATTATTTCTATTTTTACAATACAGTAGTGAGTAGAGAAGAGATTGTGGATCATTCTAATTGCTTAGTAACTGGCACTGTGCCACAGAATTGTGTGAGTGTGTATGTGAGCAGAGTGTGTGTGGGTGTCAGTGAGCAGAGTATGTGTGCTTTATTCTCCAGGTAATCAATACATTTCCGATGAGCTGGTGCTTTAGTGCAGTGTTTATCAACAATGGTCCTCAAGTATCCCCAACAGGCCAGGTTTTCATTATAGCTGAATCAGTGCACATGTGAAGTAATCAGCTGATCAGTAACTCAGTGGTTACTAACTTGCTCTCACCCATCACCTGATTATGTCATCTGTGCACTGGTTCAGCTATAATTTAAACCTGCCCTGTTGGGGGTACTTGCTGCCCTCTGTACATGTGTTTCTCAGGTGTATCATATCTAGTGCCTCACCAGCCTCTGACCTCACTGCACGTTACTGATTTACACACAGTATATATATATATTTACACACAGTATATATATATATTTACACACAGTATATATATATTTACACACAGTATATATATATTTACACACAGTATATATATATATTTACACACAGTATATATATATATATTTACACACAGTATATATATATATATATTTACACACAGTATATATATATATTTACACACAGTATATATATATTTACACACAGTATATATATATATTTACACACAGTATATATATATTTACACACAGTATATATATATTTACACACAGTATATATATATATTTACACACAGTATATATATATATATTTACACACAGTATATATATATTTACACACAGTATATATATATTTACACACAGTATATATATATTTACACACAGTATATATATATATATATATATATATATATATTTACAAACAGTATATATATATATATTTACACACAGTATATATATATTTACACACAGTATATATATATTTACACACAGTATATATATATATATATATATATATATTTACACACAGTATATATATATTTACACACAGTATATATATATATTTACACACAGTATATATATATATATATATATATATATATATATATATATATATTTACACACAGTATATATATATATATATATATATATATATATATATATATTTACACACAGTATATATATATATATTTACACACAGTATATATATATATTTACACACAGTATATATATATATATATTTACACACAGTATATATATATTTACACACAGTATATATATATATTTACACACAGTATATATATATTTACACACAGTATATATATATATTTACACACAGTATATATATATATTTACACACAGTATATATATATATTTACACACAGTATATATATATATATATATTTACACACAGTATATATATATATTTACACACAGTATATATATTTACACACAGTATATATATATATTTACACACAGTATATATATATATTTACACACAGTATATATATATATATTTACACACAGTATATATATATTTACACACAGTATATATATATATATATATATATATATATATATTTACACACAGTATATATATATTTACACACAGTATATATATATTTACACACAGTATATATATATTTACACACAGTATATATATATATTTACACACAGTATATATATATTTACACACAGTATATATATATTTACACACAGTATATATATATTTACACACAGTATATATATATTTACACACAGTATATATATATATATATATATATATATATATTTACACACAGTATATATATATTTACACACAGTATATATATATTTACACACAGTATATATATATTTACACACAGTATATATATATTTACACACAGTATATATATATTTACACACAGTATATATATATATATATATATATATTTACACACAGTATATATATATTTACACACAGTATATATATATATTTACACACAGTATATATATATATATATATATATATATATATATATTTACACACAGTATATATATATATATATATATATATATATATATATATATATTTACACACAGTATATATATATATTTACACACAGTATATATATATATTTACACACAGTATATATATATATATTTACACACAGTATATATATATATTTACACACAGTATATATATATATATATATATATACATATATATATATATATTTACACACAGTATATATATATTTACACACAGTATATATATATTTACACACAGTATATATATATATTTACACACAGTATATATATATATTTACACACAGTATATATATATTTACACACAGTATATATATATATTTACACACAGTATATATATATTTACACACAGTATATATATATATTTACACACATTATATATATATTTACACACAGTATATATATATTTACACAGAGTATATATATATTTACACACAGTATATATATATTTACACACAATATATATATATTTACACACAGTATATATATATATATATATATATATATATATATATATATATATTTACACACAGTATATATATATTTACACACAGTATATATATATATATTTACACACAGTATATATATATATATATATATATATATATATATTTACACACATTATATATATATATATATATATATATATATATATATATATATATATATATTTACACACAGTATATATATATATATTTACACACAGTATATATATATATATTTACACACAGTATATATATATATATATTTACACACAGTATATATATATTTACACACAGTATATATATATATTTACACACAGTATATATATATTTACACACAGTATATATATATATTTACACACAGTATATATATATATTTACACACAGTATATATATATATTTACACACAGTATATATATATATTTACACACAGTATATATATATTTACACACAGTATATATATATATTTACACACAGTATATATATATATATTTACACACAGTATATATATATATATATTTACACACAGTATATATATATTTACACACAGTATATATATATATATATATATATATATATATATATATTTACACACAGTATATATATATATATATATTTACACACAGTATATATATATTTACACACAGTATATATATATTTACACACAGTATATATATATTTACACACAGTATATATATATTTACACACAGTATATATATATTTACACACAGTATATATATATATATATATATATATATATATATTTACACACAGTATATATATATATTTACACACAGTATATATATATTTACACACAGTATATATATATTTACACACAGTATATATATATTTACACACAGTATATATATATTTACACACAGTATATATATATATATATATATATATATATATATATATATATATTTACACACAGTATATATATATATTTACACACAGTATATATATATTTACACACAGTATATATATATTTACACACAGTATATATATATTTACACACAGTATATATATATATTTACACACAGTATATATATATTTACACACAGTATATATATATATATATATACACACACACATATATATTGGCACACACAATCACTAAGGGGTGTCCCTCTTTTGAATTTTGGAATGTTGGGAGGTTTGCTGATGGCCACCTAAACATACTAGGCAACCCTTACCCCTTGTGACCCCCATGCTGCTACTATAAACATGTAGTCTGTAGAAATAGAAATGTTAAAGGGACATTGAAGTAACTTTTATTTGTCGCATCTAGAAGAGCACATATTAAATGTATTATTTTTTTCTGTAAAGTTTTTTTGTGTTCCCAATATCCTTGTAGTGAAACTTCATGAGCAAGGGTTAATGTATTTTATGTGGTTTAGCGTTGTCTTGCTCTGTTTATCTTATAACAAGAAATAGCTAATGATACAATTCTCAGCATCAGTATTTTCTGCTAAGATGGGGGTTAGTAAGGACATACATTTTGCTGTGTAATGTGTGCTGTGTGCCTGCATGTGAATGCTGTGTGTGCT